>NC_135333.1:118320651-118620651 GCF_023851605.1 Tamandua tetradactyla
TTTGTTTTTTTATGTATGTTATACATTTCATTGTCCTCACTTCCTTTATAACTCTTTTTGTGTGTGTGTTTACTTCATTTTTGTAGTTTATCTTTTTTATTCCCTTCTCCTTCTCTTTCCTGTACATTTTTTGTTAATTCTTAGTGATTGCCTTGAGGATAAACATTATCATCATAAAATTATATCCACTTAGTTTGGGTTAATACCAATTTAGCTTTAATAGCATATGAAATCTTTCTTCCTATACAGATTCCTACCTACCCCTTTCAGTTGTTATTAACATGGACTTGCATCTTTATATATTGGGGTCCATTAACAAACACATTTATTGTTTTAAATATTTGCTTTGAATCATATAGGAAGAAAAGAGGAGGTATAAACAAAAATACAATAACATTGCCCTTTATATTTACATATTTGTTATTTTTACTAGCGTTCTTTATATTTTCATATGGCTTTAATTCATTGTCTAGTGTGCCTCATTTTTACCTGAAGGATTCCCTTTAGCATTTTTTATGGATCATGTCTAGTTATGATGAACTTTCAGTTTTCTTTAAATCTGGGAATTATCTAAATTTCTCCAAAATGCAATTTTATTGAGATATATTCACACACCATGCAAACCATTGACTTTGTAACAGTACCATAACATAGTTTTGCACACATTTCCATGATCAACTGTAGAACATTTTCTTTACTACAAAAAAAAAACCCAAATACTCCCAAACCTCTTACCTCCACTATTCTCCCCCTATTATTGATCCATAGTAGTAGTGTGGTACATTCTTACTGTTGATGAAAGAATATTAAATGTTGCTATTGACTCTAGTCCATAGTTTGCAATTGGTACAATTTTTCAAATATAACGTTCTGTTATTAACTCCCTGCAATAGTGTCATACATTTGTTCTTGTTAATGGAAGAACTTTTAAAATATTTGTATAGTTAATCACAATGATTGACCACCAAAATATCCACTGTGCTATACATTCCCAAGCTGTGGTCTCTAGCTTTCCTTCTGGTGATATACATGACTCAAAACTTCTTCTTTCTACTATATTCACACACCATTCAGTACTGTTAGTTATGCTCACAATAATATTATGCCATCACCTCTATCCATTTCCAAATTCTTAAATTAACCAAGTTAAACATTCTGCACATATTAAGCAACCACTTTCTATTCTTTAGTTTCATTTATATCCTGGTAACTGATATTCTATTTTTTATATCTATGACTTTACATATTAATATTAGTTCATATCAGTGAGGTCATATTATATTTTTCCTTTTACATCTCACTTATTTCACTTAACATAATGTCCACAAACTTCATCCATGTTGTCACATGCTCCAGGGTGTCATTCTTTACTTACAGCTGAATAATATTCCATTGTATGTATATACTACATTTTGTTTGTCCATTCATTATTTGTTGAACACTTGGGTTGTTTCCATCTTTTGGCAATTGTGCATAAGGCTAACATAAACATCAGTGTACAAATGTCCATTCATCCCTGCCTTCATATTCTCAAGATATATCCCAAGTAATGAGATATCTGGGTCATAAGGGAATTCTATACATAACTTCCTAGGGAACCATCAAAATGTCCTCTGCAGCAGCTCTACCATTTTACATTCCCACTAGCAGTGAATAATTGTACTGTTTTCTCTACATACTCACCAACACATGCACTTTTCTGTTTGTTTAATAGTGGCATTCTACTAGGTATGAGATGATATCTCATGCTGGTTTTGATTTATATTTCCCTAAAAACATGTGCTTTTTAGCCATCTCTATTTCCTGTTTGGAAAAATGTCCATTCACGTCTTTGCTCAGTTTTGTGTGTCTTTTTATTTTTGAATTTTAAGGTTTATTTTATATTCTACATATCAACCCCTTATCAGATATGTGGTTTCCAAATACTTTCTTCAGTTGAGTTGGTTACTTTTTCCCCTTTGTGACAAAGTTTTTTGAAGCACAGAACTATTTGACTTCACAGAGTTCCCATTTATCTATTTTTTTGCTTATACTTTGGGTGTAAAGTCTAGGAAACTATCATTAGATCTTGAACATGTTTCAATACATTTTCTTCTAAGAGATTCATGGTATTGGCTCTTATATTAAGGTCTTTGATACAATTTAATTTTTGTATAAGATGTGAGATGGGGATCCATTCTCATTCTTTCTGTTGTGGATACCCAGTTCTTCTAACACCATATAGTAAAGAGACTGTTCTTTTTTCAATTGAATGGACTTGGGAACCTTTCCAAAAATCAATTAACTGTAGATCTGAGGTCTATTTATGAATTCTCTATTCAATTCCATTGATTGTTATGTCTATCTTTACGCCAGTACAATGCTGTTTTGATCATTGTGACTTTATAACATGCTCTGAAGTCAGGAAGCATGAAGCCTCCTGAAATTCAATCTTTTTTTTTCAAGATGTTTTTGGCTCTTCCAGTCCCTTTACCCTAGCAAATAAAATTAATAATTTTAGTCTGTTGGACTTTTGATTGGTATTGCATTGAATCTGCAGATCAATTTGGCATCTTAACAACATTTAGCCTTCAAATTCAGGAACATAGAATCAATTTCTATTTAGGTTTCCTTTGATTTCTTTTGGCAATGTTTTGTGTTTCTCTGTGTACAAGTCCTTTACACTCTTTGTTAAGTTTATCCCTAGATATTTGATTCTTTTAGTTGCCACTGTAAATAGAATTTTTTCTTCATTACCTCCTCACATAGCTAATTACTAGTGTATAGAAACACCATTGACTTTTGCATATTGATTTTGTATCCTACCACTGTGCTGAACATGTTTATTGGCTTAAATAACTTTTTTTGTCATTTCCTTAGGATTAAATGTAGGATCATGTCATCTGCAAGTAGTGACAGTTTTACTGCTTCCTTTTCAACTTGTATGCCTTTTTTTTCTTTTTCTCACCCAGTTGCTCTAGCTAACTCTCCTAGCACAATGTTGAGCAGCAGTGGTGATAGCAGGATTCCTTGCTAACTGCTAGAGGAAAGTTTCATTCTTTCACCATTGAGTATGATGTTTGCTGTGGATTTTTCATATATGCCCTTTATTGTGTTGAGGAAGTTTCCTTTGATTCCTACCTTTTGAAGTGTTTTTATATGAAAAGACAGCTGAATGTTGTCTCATGTATTTTCTGCATCAGTAGAGACGATCATGTGGTTTTTCCTTTAGGCTTGTTAATGTGGTGTCTTACATTAATTGATTTTGTTGTGTTGAACCACTCTTGTATATCTGGAATAAAACTCACTTGGTCATGGGGTATACTTCTTTTAATATACTTATGGATTTGTATGCAAGTATTTTGTTGATGATTTTTGCATCTATATTCATTAGAGAGATTTGTCTGAGGTTTTCTTTCCTTGTGGTATCTTTATCTTGCTTTAGTATTATGGTGATGTTAACTTTATAGGATGAGTCAGTGTTCCCTCCTCTTCAAGTTTTTGAGAATATTTTAAGCAGTAATGGTATTAATTCTTCTTGGAATGCTTGATAAAATTTACCTTGAAGCCATCTGGTTCTGGGCTTTTCTTTCTTGGGAAGTTTTTGGTTACAGGTTGAATCTCTTTATTGTGGTTGGTTTTTTGAGGTCTTCATTTATTCTTGAGTCAGTGTAGGCTGTTCATATTTTTCTAGGAAGCTGTCAATTTCATCTAAGTTGTTTAGTTTGTTGAAACACAGTTGTTCATAGTAACCTCTTATAGTCATTTTTATTTCTTCAGGGTCCATGTAATGCCTCCCCATGATTTTATTTATTTGCACCTTCTCTCATTTGGTCTTTGTTATTCTAGCTAAGAGTTTGTCAATTTTATTAATCTTTTCAAAGAACCGATTTTTGGTTTTATTGATTCTTCTATTTTTGTTGTTGTTGTTGTTTTCCTTTTCATTAATTTCTCGCCAATTCTTGTTATTTATCTCCTTCTGCTTGCTTTGGGATTGGTTATCTAGTATTTCTCCATTTTCTCCTGTTGTTCAGTTAGATCATTGATTTTAGCTTTTTCTTCCCTTTTAATATAGGCATTTAGGGCTATATATTCCTACTCAGCACTGGCTCATTGCATCTCATGTTGTGTTCTCATTTTCATTCATCTCATAATATTTTCTGATTTCTCTTGTAATTTCTTATCTGCTCACTGTTCATTTAAGAGCATGTTATTTAACCTCCAGATATTTTTGTATTTTCCAGTTCTACATTTGTTATTGATTTACAACTTCATTCAATTATGATCAGAGAAAGTGCTTTGTATAATTTCAAATATTTTAATCTATTAAGACCTTTTTGTGACCCAAAATATAGTCTATCTTGGATAATTTTCCATGAGCAGTTAAGAAGAATGTATATACCACTATTTTGGGGTGCAATGTTCTATATAAGTCTGTTAGGTCTAGCTCATTTATTACATTTTTAGGGTCTCTGTTTATTGATAATCTGTTTAGGTGTTCTGTCTTTTGGAGAAAGTGGTGTATTGAAGACTCTCACTACCAAGGTAGAGTTGTCTATGACTCCCTTCAGTTTTGCCAGTATTTGTCATATGTAGTTTGGGGCACCTTTATTAGGACCATAAATATTTATGATTACTATTTATTCTTGGTGAATTGGACCTTACATTAATATACAGTGATCTTTATCTCTTATAACATTATTTTTTTGTATTTAAGGTCTATTTTGTCTGATATTAGTATAGCTAACCCAGCTTTTTTGTTATTCGTTTACTTCCTGTGTGAAACACATTATTCCATTCTTTCACTTTCAACCTAATTGTATTTTTAGGTCCAAATTGAGTTTCTTATAAGCATATAGGTGGATCACATTTTTAAATCCATACTGCCAATCTATGTCTTTTGACTGGGAAGTTTAAACCACTATCACTTAAAGTTACTACTGTGAAGTCTGTTCTTACTTCAACTATCTTATCCTTTTTTTTTTTTTTGCATGAGTAGGCACATCCTTTGTTTTTATATTTCAGATATATATTTCTTTTTTTTCCCTTTTATTTACCCTTAGTAATACTCTTCAATTATTTACACTCTTCCAGTCCTTTCTCTCCTGTCTTATCTTTTCACTTGGCAGACCCTCTTTTCTTCTCATTTGATAGAACTCTGTTATTAGTGAACTCTTTCAGCTTCTGTTTTTCTGTGAATATTTTTAATATTTCCTTCATTTTTGAAGAACAACTTTACTGGATAGAGAATTTTTGGCTGACAATTTCATACCACTATTTCATGGTGAATGATGAGAAATCAGCACTAAGTCTTATTTGGCTTCCCTTGTATGTGATGAATTACTTTTCTCTTATTGTTTTCAGAATTTTCTTTGCTTTTGCATTTGGCTGTCTGATTAAAACGTATGCTGGAATGGGTCTATTCAGATTTATTCTGTTTGGAGTATATTGTGCTTTTATAAGGGCTGAGAAATTTTCAGCCACTATGTCTTCAAATACGCTTCCTGGCCCTTTCCTTTCTCTTCTCTTTCTTGGACACCCATGATACATATTTTGCTTCACGTCATGTTGTCAATCATTTCCCTGAAACCCTGATCATTTTTTCCCCCATTTTTCTCCATCGTTTCTAATGTCTATATCCCCCCTGTTCTTGCAGTGGAGGATTCCCACAGCCACTCCAGCCTGCAGCCTTCCCCCAGGCAAGTACCAGGCCATCAACTGCTGTTTCCCCCAACAGGGTGGGATAGGCACCAGGACCCATAGGTGGAATTAGTCTCTGTGTTTTCTCAGGCTCTTCATCCCTCACTGACCTAGGCCTTGAAATGTCCAACCCTGCCCCCTAGGTCCACAAACAGTTGATTCAGACAGTTTCTGTCTGGCTATTTGCTGCTTTGGGGAAAGATTCTTCACTTCCTTCCTTATTCCTCCGTTTGAAAGCTCTTCCTTACTGTCCTTTTGTATCACACCCTCCCCAGTAGCTTGAGTCCTGCTGCGGGTCCTTGTAGATTTGGATGTCTGTTTCTGCATATATGTGGGGATCTGTGTCACTGCTGTCAGAGATTGTATAGTTTGTATCCCTGGTGGGAGAATGGAGGGATACTGGCCACTGCCTCAGGGAACTTCCTGAGCTGCTTGGGACTGACTGAAGAGGAGGGGAGAGAACCAGCCAGTCTGGGACAGAAGTTTCCAATGTAATATTTTTCTCTTTCTTCAATTCAGCATTTGTGGGATCTTTCTCCAGTTTTTTCTTTCTCTAAAGTTCTAAACAAGTGGGTTTTGTCCCTTTTTTCACTGAACCTCTGAAGATAGGTTTTCAGGAGCTGTCTTATGTTGCCATGTCCTCTCTCCTACTTTTTAATGCTTAAATGGAATTTAATAAAATCAGAAGCAAGGTGCCACACCTTGAAGTTGTTATGAAACTGTATAAGAATCTGATCTATTTAAAAATAGAAATGACATCACAAATATGGCTTGGTTTATATGAATTTGCTTCTGATTGATGCAGATTGTGATTTTTATAAGAATAAATGGGATAATCTTTACACTAACTTGATTTTATGAAATAGTGTCTTGTCTTAGCACAGATATGCATTTTAGAGTGCCATATCATTCATAATTGTATAAGACAATATAATTACAATATATTTGCCAAGCTGAATTTGTCTAAATTTTACATCACAAATGCAGTCAACTTGCCCATTCATCCAAATTACTAATTTGTCAAAAATACTTTCAATTAAAAATATATTTTATGGCAATTGATATTTGGAAGTGATTTCTAAAAATTAAGGTGTAATTTATATAATAATTATTTTAGAATGTACAATTCAGTCATACTTGTACCTTTGAAATGTAGTACAGCTATCATCTCTATCTCATCCTACCACACATTTATCATCCCCATGGAGTCCCACAGCTGGTAAGCAGCTACTTCTCAATCATCCCTCCTTTAGTCTCCAGCAACCAATAATCTTCTTTATTACTCTCTGACTTAATTATTCTGAATAGTTCATATAAATGGAGCCATAATATATATGATCATTTATGCCTGGCTTCAACTTTTTTGACATACATATATTTTTATATGTTGTAGCATGTATCATTACTTTCTTCTTTTGTATAGCTCAAATTTATATAACTGGATCCATTGTAATGATAGAGCACATTTTGTTTATTCACTAATGGAGATTCGGGTTGTTTGCACCTTTGGCTACTGTGAATGTATAGGGATTCTACAAATGCTCATGTACAAGTATTTAAATACCAGTTTTAGATTCTTTTCAAAACAAAGCTTGGAGTGGATTTGCTGGGTTTTATGGCAATTCTATGTCTAACTTTTTGAGGAACTGCTAAACTTTTGCTTCACAGAGGCTACACCATTTTATAGCTCCAACACCAAAGTAAAAGAATTACAATTCCTCTACATCTTCACTAAAGCTACCTATTTTCCAATTTTAAAATCACTGTTATTATTACAGCCATTCTAGTGTGTGAAGGGGCATCTCACTGTGACTTTATTCCACACTAATCCACCTCAAATGTACTATCAAAGACTCTTGGTATATTCACATTAACTATGTAGCTTCCTTCATTGCTTTGAACTTTGGTTGTAAGGTATAGGAAACTACCTCTTATTACAGATATTTAAAATATTTTCCTACATTTTCTTCTAAGAGTTTTGTGGTCTTAGCTCTAATGTTTAGGTCTTTGATTTGCTTTGAGTTAATTTTTGCATAATGTGTGAGGTAAGGATCCTCTTTCATTTTGTTGGCTATGGATATCCAGTTCTTCCAGAATCATTTTTGGAGAGGCTGTTCTGTCCAGTTGAGTGGACTTGGCCACCTTGTCAAAAATCAATTGTCTGAAGAGGAGAGAGAGTCTCTTTCTGAACTCCTAATTCAATTCCATTGGATGGTGTATCTAACCTTATGTCAGTATCATGGTGTTTTGACAACCGTAGATTTTTAATATGCTTTAAAATCAGGAAGTGTGAGACCACCAACTTCACCTTTCTTTCTCAAGATGTCATTAGCTATCTGGGGGCACTCTGACCTTCAAAATAAATTGGTTATTGGTTTTTCTATTTCTGAAAACTGAGTTATTAGGATTTGGACTTGACGAAATAGATAGCATTGAATCTATTTTGGAGAGAATTGACACCTTATCTATGTTTATTCTTTCAACCCATGAATATGATATGTCCTTCCATTTATTTAGGATTAATTGATTTCTTTTATCAATGGTTTATAGTTTTCTGTGTATAGGTCATTCTTGTCCTTGATTAAGTTTATTCTTAGGTATTTTATTCTTTTCATTAGTATTATAAGTGGATTTTTTCTTGATTTTCTCCTAAAATTGCCCATGACTAGTGGATAGAAACTCTACTGCTTTTTGCATGTTGATCTTATAGCCTACCTGTTTCAGTTTGCTAACACTGCCAGAATGCAATATACCAGAAATGGATTGGCTTTTACAAAGGGGATTTATTAGATTCCAAATTTATAGGTCTGAGGTTATGAAAATGTCCAAATTAAGGCATCAACTAGAGGATACTATCACTCAAGAAAGGCTAATTATGCCCATGGTTTCTCAGTTACATGGGAAGGCACATGGTGATGTCTGCTGGCCCTTCTTTCCTGGGTTGGTTTACATAATGACTTTATTAGCTCCTGTGGGTCCTTCTATCTTCTCCTGGGGCATTTTCCTTCACTAAACATTTGTTAGTCCCTTCAGCATCACCAGGATGAACACTGAATTTCATTTCTTAGCTAAGGATCTCTTGGATTATCTTCTCTCTCCAAGTGTTGGTTCTGATCTCTACAGTTTCTGCCTTTTGTTCTCTTCACAGAGGATTCCAGCAAAAAGTCTAAGAGTCACTTTGAATTGGGTGGGTCACATCTCCATGGAAGCAACTTAATCAAAATGCCCCACCCACAATAAGACTACATTGGACTACAAGATTGGACTACAAGAACATGGATTTTCTGGAGTACGTAATGGTTTCAAACCAGCAGACTGCCTCTTTGTTGAGCTCACTCATTGGTTCTAGTAGCTTTGTTGTAGAGCTTTTGGGACATATATATATATATATATATATATATATATATATATATATATATATATATATATATGTAGGATCATGTCATCTATAAACAGTTTTAGTTCTTCCTTTCCAATTTGGATGCTTTTCATTTATTTTTCTTGCCTACCTTTTGTTCACTTGTTTTGTTAGGAAGCCGTCCATTTCCTCTAAGTTGTCTTAATTGTTGGCATTACAGTTACTGATAGTATCATTTTATGATCCCTTTCATTTCTGCAGAGTCAGTAGTAATTTCCCCTCTCTGATTTCTGGTTTTATTTATTTACATCCTCTCTCTTTTTTTCTTTGTCACTGCAACTAAGGGTTCCTCAATTTTATTTATTTTTCTCAAGAACCTACTTCGGTTTTTCTTGATTTGCTCTATTGTTTTCATGTTTTCAATTTCATCTCTAATATTTGCTATTTCTTTCCTTTTGTTCACTTTGGGTTCTGTTCACTCATTTCTCCAGATGCACAGTTAATTCCTCAATTTTACCTCTTTCTTCTTTTTTAATATAGGCATTTAAGTCAATAAATTTTCCTCTGAGCACTGCTTTCATTGCATCCATAAGTTTTGATATGTTGTGTTCTCATTTTCAATTGCTTGAAGATATTTACTGGCTTTTCTTGTAATTTCTTCTTTAAAATAAGCATAGTAGGCATCATGATCTCTTTCATTTTTTTTTTTTTTTTTTTTTTTTTTTTTACAATCCACAAGTGTTTTATTTTTTTTACACCTCTTATGCCATGAATTCACAGGGAATAGGCTCCAGAAGCTCAGGCTCCTTTCCATTGGTTCTCACAAAGTGTGCTTCTCTGGGTGGAGCAGGCTGGCGCTTCAGTTGAACACAGGTACCCTTCTCTTTGGCTTCCTTTTTTTTTCTGATCATTTTCCTTTACACGCTTCAGGAAGCTATCTCGGCTTTAAGAGTGCTTAATATGCTCAATATGCACATTAATTCTCTTGGCAAGAATCTTGCCCTTCACTTGTTTGTTTACAACAATACCAGCAGCATGCTGGGTAACATTATAGACCCTTCCAGTTTTGCCATGGTAACATTTGTGGGGCATTCCTTTTTGAACAGTACCCATTCCCTTGATATCTACAATATCGCCTTTCTTGTAGATTCACATGTATGTGGCCAGAGGAACAACTCCATGTTTTCTGAAAGGCCTAGAAAACATATAGTGGGTGCCTCTCCTCTTCCCCTTTGTGTTCGTCATTTTGGCAAATCACTGCAAGATGGCAGTTCCGGCCGAAAGATCTCTTTCATTTTTGAAGGATAGCTTTGCCAATTATGGAGTTCTTGTTTAACAGGTTTTTTTTTTTTTTTGGCACATTAAACATGCCAGCTCCCTACCTCTGGCAATAGGTTTTGATGATAAATAACTTGTTATTGTTGTTGATTGAGGATCCCTTGTGTGTGATGAGTCACTCTTCTCTTGCTATTTTAAAAACTTTATCTTTGGTTTTCAACAATATGACCATAACATATCCATATATGGATCTCTTTGTAGTTATCCTACTTGAGATTCATTGAGCATTTTGGATGTGGAGATTCATGTTTTCTATCAAGTTGACTGTTATTTCTTTAAATATTATTTCTTCCCCCTTTTCTCTCTCTATTATCCCTTCTGGGTTCCTATTGTGCAAATTTAGGTAAGGTTGATGGTGTCCCACAGACCTCACAGGTTCAGTTCATTTGTCTTCATTCCTTTTCTTCTGCTCCTTGGACTGTATTGTTTCAATGAATCTATCTTCAAGTTAACTGATTCTTTTTCTGCCTGCTCTAATCTGCTGTTGAACTCCTCTAGTGAATTTTTTATTAATTATTGTACATTTTATGGAAGAGAATTTTTCTTTAATTTCTTATAGTAATATTGATCTCTGTTGATATTCTCTATTTGTTTATGGACAATTATGCTGGTTTCCTTTAGTTCTCTGCCCATTGTTTCCTTTAGCTCCTGAGCATGTTTAAGATAATTGATTTATTTTATAAGTCCAATATCTGGTCTTCTTCAGAGTCATTTTCTATTTCTTCTTTACTGGTTGAAAACTTGACATTTTGAATATTATAATGTGATCACTGTGCAAATCAGATTCTTCCTTCTTCTCTAGACTTTGATGTTATGTGTGCTTTGGGTTGTTAGTTGCTTTTTTATTTAGGACTTAAAAAATATGTTTAAAAGAGAACTTATTGTGATGAGTGTTCTCTGAAGTGTCTTCCTTTAGCTTTTTGCCATCTTTTGAGTTTCCAGAAATTACCTGAAATGGATGGTGGCATTTTCAATAACAAAAGAAAAGAAAAAGTACCCTGCTGGTCTTTGCAGATTGGCTCTATTTTGAGGCTCTTGTTCAATTCCTACCCATTCTGATTACAACTCTGTATCATTTCCTACACTTAGTGCTTGCAATAAGTCTAGAGATCAGCTAGAGGTGAAAGCACAGGGTCTTCTCAGATTTTTATAAGCTTGTGTCCTGCCCTGGGCATGTGTCTGGCTTTCTATATCCTCCATTAAACACAGAAACCTTTTTTGTTGTTGTTGTTTGCATGGTCTGGGAATTGAACCCCAGTCTCCCGCATGAAAGGTGTGCATTCTACTACTGAACCATGGTGTAACCCCTAACACAGAAACTTTAGAAGCTGCAATTCCCCAAAGTAAATCTTTCCCCAGATTTTCCTCCCCAACTTTCACCATGTCTACCTAACAGTTATTTCTTGTCTCTATCAGCAGCATCTTGTCTATTTGCCTTTCAATGTTCTCAAGGTATGCCCCAATGATTAATCATTTTTCTGTGTTCAGAGAGTTTCAAGTTTGGTAAATCAAGTTTGGTGTCAATCCTCAGGGACCCGCAAAATAAGTCAAAATAGATTAATAAAATTATTTGAGACCAAGATCTTCTCTGCTGCCTCTGGAATCAGGTACCCATCCTGAGAATTCAGGCAGCCTTCTTTAAGGCTACCACCCCACCAGAGAGGTGAGTAAGGCAAGAGTAAGTTAAAATTCCATAAAGTTTTTCCCATGTTTTAGCCATCATTTTCTCGACTCACTGTTCTCTTTTGATTGCTGTAACCTTTTACTACTTTCCAGAGTTCTCACAAAGTTGAATCTGACAGTTTTTGCTAAGTTTTTTCAATATTTCTTTGGATGGATGGGTCCACGAATCTCCTTACTGCAGTATTTCTAAAGGTGAATCACTTTTTTTCTATTTTCTGTGTATTTCATGGTTCTTCTTGAAGAGAATATTGCTTGTCCTTCAGTTAATGTGTCTAAAAACTAGGAACTGGTACAGGTTTGTAAACTTAGTAAGGGCGTGTGATATTCCATTGGAGTGGCTAGTCTTCTGCTTGAATTCTTTAGATATTACAGATCCAGGAACATCTTATTTTTCTGCCCATCTATCTCACATTTATTCTATTAGATGTTGCCAAAGACCTGTTATTTGGGGTCACAGGGATACCATTCCAACTTTGCTGGAAAATGAGACACACCTTGCCCTTGACAGTTGAATTTTGTTTTTTGTTGTTTGCTATTCTTGATCTTGTCACTGATATCTAGCAGGATCCCCTACCAAAATTCATGGTGTACAAAGAACAGCTACTATTAGGTTCCTAATAATTCTGGTCCTCTTTGGAATAACACATTGCCTATTTTTATGAAGAGAGTTTCCACAGTTTTTACAGAAGTGGTAGTCACTGAAGATTAAAGTAATAAATTCATTCTTTTTATCCTTTTGAACCACTTATAAACACTGCCAAAGCTGTTCTTGCATCTCCATCTCATTTACTATAGGTTTAAATTTGTCCAAGCTTAAGGAGCTATACAAGTAGTGCATTTAGGACTGGCTCTAGGTATCCTTGCCAGGATATCAAATGTAAGCTACCTAAGAGTTGCCCAGTATAAATAATCTCTTCCTTATTCAGTATTTTGTTTGACCCCAACTCAAATATAGCACCATCATAATCCATTCTCAGGAATGTTCTCTTGACTCTTTTAGTACATAATAAATATTTTGCTGAATAATTATTTTCATTCTATAGCAAGAACAATATTTCTTATGAAAGGCCAAATTGAAACTTTTTTTGCCTATTAATTGTTGTTAATCAAGTAGGTATATTTTTTCATTTACTGGTATACTAATTAATAATTGGTTGGAGAACATTTCTCTTAACTTCTTAAATGTTTGAGGAAAACCTTACTTGTATAAAGTAAAGCACCTGGACTAATGTACTTTAGATTAAATGAAATATCAAACAGAATTCCAGTCTCAGTTTCAATTTTTAAAATGAAGATAAAATTAATATCTATCTGCAGGCTCATTGAGAATATAAAATAGGATAATCCATTTAAAGTGCATAGCCCAAGGACAGACACAGAATATATAAACAAAATATACTGAGCATTAATATAAGGATATTTTTAGGTCTCTTGGACATCTTGAGGATATTTGGAGACTAGGTAAAGGGATTCCTGACTGAAGTATATTAGCAGTCTAGAACCATGCTTGTTGCTGCCAAAACTGAGAGTCTGGGCCCAGATGGCCATAGCTTTTGCTTTTCATGGCCCTCAAGCTGCAGGGTAAATCTTACTCTTACAATGTACTCAGAGGGGTTTTTAGCTTCTCAATGGCCCATGGCTGGTTGGGGTTTCCTGAATTGTACAGGGTTCACAGACATTGGCTTCTGTAAGATACTGTGTAACACTTTTCTCTAACCTCCATACAGATCCCTTTACCTTCTCAATCCAACCAACCATAATAGAGTGAAATTTATGGATGGAAATTATCCATGGATAATATATTAGCTTTCCAGGATTTATAACACATTACTACGAATTTGACAGCATAAAACAATGGGAATTTATCCTATATTTCTACAGGCCAGAAATCTGAAATCAAAGTGTCAGTGCTTTTGGTTCATCTTGGTGCTTCAGAGTATGAATCCTTCCCATGCTTTTCTCCTGTTGAATGCAAAGAACAAGGAGAGGTTTCTATTGATCTATTTTTGAGGTACACTGACTCTTATGCTATCTAATTTTCTTTGAATAGTTTACTTTATGTATTACATATTTTAAGCTAGAAATTCCATTTTTTTAAATGGATGGTTTCCAATTTTGGCTGTTTTTTTCCAAATGTTTACATATTATGACAATGTTATAATTTATGTTTTTAAAATATATGTGTACCAATATTTAGTGAACAGTTTTATTATTTTCAAATCTGAGTCATGTCATCATTGTTTCCTGTTGACTGTCTTCCATTAACTGAATGTCACATTACCTTGCTTCCTTCCATATTAAGTCATTTTTGAGGCTATGTAGAAAATAGTGAATGCACATTTCTTTAATGACAGCTTTTTTTTCAGGTTTCTAAATAATTCATTTGTGTATCTGTTTGATATTTTTGAGACTTGTGTGAAGTCTTTATATGTGGGTTTAAAACATTTATTATAGCCCAGGCCTATAGTAACCCTACTTTTAAGGGATTTTCTGAATTAAATAATTAGGATGACCAGAAATCTCCCTCCACTCTGATCAGAAATCCTATACCTCCCAACCTGAAGAATCTTTCTTTCTTTTTTAATGATGAGCAACTAGTGTCCACAAATAAAGATAGAAAGCAGATCAAAGTTTAGCCCAGGTGCTTTGCTGCAATTCTCTTTAGCATAGATAAGATGGGTATGTAGCCTATACTATCTGTTGGGCAATGCGATTATGACTCAGTGGCAAAATTCTCGCCTGCTGTGCCTGAGACCCAGTTTTGATTCTTGGTGCCTGGCCATATAAAAAAAAAAAAAAAGTAAAATCTGTTGCTGCAGTCATGATAATGTTATAGTGGATGATTTCTGGGTCATATTTTAGGAGAGCTAAAATACATTACATTTCTTTTCTTATCAATTGTATATTAGCTTTCTCCATGGTTTTAAGATTGGTATATTTAGGGTATAGTGGATATTGAGACAAATAATTTGGGAATTGTAATGTCAATTTTCAGGACTTTTAGATTACTAGAGATCAAGGAAGGTTGGAAAGATATGGATTAGGCAATTGCAATGTTGAGAGCATTCTAATGTGAACCAACCAATGTCCTGTAAATGATATCTTGAAAAACTAAGTTAAGTATTTGCAATGACTGTCAACGATTTCCATGAACGTGATGCTTAACTAGGATATGAAGTGAAATTTATTCCAGGGATTAATCTTGACTAATTAGAGAAATTCCTGAAATTCACATAGACTTCCATAGGCAATATATGAATTATATATTGCCTTTGTTGTCTTCAAAAACTTGGTATAAAAATTTAGCAAGTCCTGTCAGAATATCAATAGATCGTCTGAGAATTCTTTAGCAGCAAGCATAGCTCTCTGCTATTTAGGTCTTTTGCTTTGTGCCCAGACTTCTATTAGAACAATGACAACTTTTTTTTTTATTGCATCAGATATTTTCATTTTTTCCAATTCTTTAAAGAATTCCTCAGGAGTATGACTGTATGGGTTCTAAAAAGTCATTTGGTAATTGTGTGGAAGGTGTTGAAGTGAGGTTCAATTATTGGTTTGTTACATTAGGGTATCCATGTTGGGGGAATATAGAATGACCTTCTCATCATTCTAGCTTAAGTGCATGTTATTCCCTCTGACTGTCCTAGATAAAGGATTCCATTTGCCAATCCTTCTCCGGGATTTTTATCACCTTTATTGTGCTTGTATTGAATATCATCTTTCTTTACTCACAGAATTCCACCTTCATGTGTTTGCACGTCTGTTTTGCAGAAATACTATTTTTTTCAGATGTATTACCTTTTTTTCACTTACTGCAGCAAAAAATTACCACAAACTTAGTTGAAACAGTGCAATTTTATTCTCTTAAATTGTGGAAATCTGTAAGTTCTAGAAATTATATGTATGAAATCAAGAGGTTGGATAGGCTGCATCTTTCTGGACTTTTAAGTATCTGTGCCCTTGCCTTTTTCAGTTTCTAGAGCCCACTTATATTCCTTGTTTCATGGTCCCTTCCTGGCATCTCTGCAACCTCTTGCTTCCATTATCACATTCCTACTGCTGACTTGACCCTCTTTCCTCCCCCTTTAAGAATCCCTTTTATTACAGTGGGCTTGCCTGGTAATCTCTTCATTTTAAGATCCATAGCTTTACCACATCTGCCAAGTCCATTTTGTCATTTAAGGTAACATAATCATAGGAGTTAGGTTCAAGGGATTAGGACAATTTTAGGGGGCCATTACTGAGCCTACTACATGTGAGTGGATTGTCCCAGAGAGACATAATTATATAATCACATACTGTGCTATAGGTACTAAGGGGTAGATATTATAACAGCTCAGTCATAGTTGAGCTGGTCTGAATAACTTGCAGAGTTTGGAACAATTAACACACTATCTTTAATAATTTTGTTTGATGACTTTTATGTTTTCAATGGAGAGACTCAATGTCACTCCTCCATTGACCCACATATTTCTTAAAAGTATCAAAAAATATGTTTCTTCATCATGTTGATAAATAAATTATGGTAGCTGTTTCAAAACACATGAGTTTTTAGAACTCTACGCAGGATTTGATCAGTATCTCCATAGCAAGATTTAATGGGCTGCGAATGAAGGGCCAGGGACAGGGCCTATCAGAGACCTCACATTAAGATTTCCTTTAAGGGGGCCCTTATTATTTTCTCTTTCAAGGTGGCTGACTTTCTTTTGTTCATAGTGTGTTAAATAGTTGTGAATCTTTTTGTCCTAGCCTTTATTCAGGAAGGTTTCAGATCAGAGTGATCAATGTAAATGTGTTCATTTAATAATTTAATTTCTAAACAATTAATCCTGCTGAACAAAGCATTATTTTGGTAAAGATAACCATTACAAATATCAACAAAGAGCTTTTGTCAGCCTAGGAATATGGGTAACAATGGTGTCAGTGAATAATATTTGAGAAATTGGAAAAAAAATAATTAAAATAAAACCCTCAGTGTGTGAAAATCAAAAGCCAGAATGAACCTGTGATCAAGAACCTAGATCATATTGATGAAAGGAGCCTATTTCAAAAATCATCCTCGAGGATTCATTAGGGCAGAGCATATAGTTAAGGCTTGATTGAAGGAATGTCAGTGGCTATGGGCAGTCCAATATTTTCTATGGATCTTTCATCTATTAAAATGAATTGCTAAAAGACAGTGGCTTTTTAAATCCTGTTTTGATTTCTTTGGGTCTTCCCTGGGAAAGTGTATACTTATGATTAATGTTCATGTGTTCAAGCTGTATAGCAATTTTAATAGGTATTTCCACTTATAGCTACTTCTGAGGAGTGGGTACTTACGCTTTTGACATCACTTCCTTGAACAAATCTTTGTGCTCTTCTTTGCTTTATGTTAAAGTGCAAATTCTATTTTTGTAAATACAGCATTAAATAAAAAGTATATTCAAATAAAATAAATATCTTACCATTCTTTCTACATGTGAGGGCTTATATTAAAATGGTATACTATATTTTTGGTAATTTCTCTGTTTTCATGAATGAATTATACTGTAACTTCTTAATCATAACTAATAATTAAGTAATCATAAACTTTAACATTTGTAAAATGTGTGTCACTGGAATGTCACATGCTGTAAAATCTCAGGCTGTGGATTCTGATAAAAGTGCAATTGCGTCCTCACCTTACCTCTTAACTAGCATTAACTCCCCTGAACCTCAATATAGCTATTAGTAAAGGTTAGATAAAACATATCCATAAATTCTTTTACAAATATGAGGAGTAATAGGTGTCTAGTGATTTTCTAAGTGGCAGCTGCTACAATCTATACCATCACAATGCCAGGAGGAACATTGTTAACAGTATTATTGCTTCACGATTGAGAACTAATCTTAAATATTAAATCACTGTCTCAAGAAAATTCATCCTCCTGTTTTTTTTTTGTTAAACTAAAAAATAAAGGAACATAAAAAAAAAGCCAAGAATCCAAATGTTTCTCAAAACCTGGAATTGGATTAGGCAATATGCAATTTGTTCAATCTAGAACATTTATTAAAATGAACTAATTGATTTTGTTTATTTAGTTTTATTAAGAGTTTTATTAAGGCTTAATTAAAAATGAAGCCATTTTTGTTTCCTGAAAATGTGTTATATTCTCTTACTAGGTAATGTAATCCTGATAAAGCTTTCTTGCCAAGAAGAAAGAAATAAAATTTTAAAGATATCTCTAAGGGTCTAATGATTTTTGTGAAAAATTGATTCCTCTATATTAGCACCTTCCACTATTTCTTTACAAACAATGCAATTTTTTTTATTGCATCATTAAAGGCTTGTTTAACTTGCTTGTTCCTCAGGGTGTAAATGAAGGGGTTCAGCATAGGAGCAATGGAAGAAGTTAACACTGTCACACCCTTATTAACAGCCACTGATTCCTTTGCTGAAGGTTTGACATAGATGAAGATGCAGCTGCCATAGGTGATGGAGACCACGGTCATATGGGAAAAGCAGGTAGAAAATGCTTTTTTCCTTTGCTGGGCAGAAGGGAATCCTAGAATGGTTTTGATGATGTACATGTAGGATAGAAGCACACATACAAGGGTCATGATAAAGGTCAACACAGCACAGATTATGACCACCTGCTCTATGAGCCATGTGTCTGAGCATGAAATCTTTAGAAGGGGGTATCCATCACAGGCAAAATGGTCAATGACATTAGAGTCACAGAATTCCAGAGTTACACCCATGCCAAGTGGTGGGAGTATAATCAACAAGCCAGCCAGCCAGGAACCAAGGATGAATCTCCTACAGACCCTGCTGTTCATGATGGTCACATAATGTAGGGGTTTGCAGATGGCTACATATCGGTCATAGGACATGGTGGCAAGTAGAAAAAATTCTGTAACAGCAAAGAGGTCCGTGAAAAAAATTTGGATGGCACAATCATTATATGTGATGGTCTTGTCACCAGTTGATAAGTTGTACAAATATCTGGGAATACAAGCAGATGTAAATGAGATTTCTAAGAAGGAGAAATTTTGTAGGAAAAAGTACATGGCAGTTTTAAGGTTTGAATCCATGAAGGTGAGGGAGATGATTGTCAGGTTCCCGGTTACACTCAATATGTAGGTGAGAAACAGAAAGATGAAAATCAGAACCTTCAGTTGTGGGTTATCAGTCAGTCCCAGCAGGATAAATGTTGTTACTGTGTGGTTACTCATCAGTAAATCCTGACTTCTATTCAATCTGCATTTATAGTTCAAAGATATTTGATATGAGGAGAGAGGGACTAATATCACTTTGCAACAATTAATGGCACTACACACTAAGCCAACGATTTCACATGCAAGGTTTAAAAGCTTCATTTTAAGCAGAGTCATTAGAGCAGAAGCATAGTTCACATAACTGCATATTTTGGAAATATCATGGAATATTTTTTAACAAATCAAATTAATTTATCCATCTCACACTCCAACACTTTAGGAATTCTTTCATTTTACCACTTTTTATTCCTTGGTTATCTGCACATCAGATTGGAATTATCCATATAGTTTTTTTGGACTGTTAACTGCAGCTGAATCTTAAAGCCAAATCTTAAACTTCTTCAACAATTTAATGTCTTTCTTTGTTGTTTGGTTAGTAAGAAATTTCAAATATATGACGAATAGTTTGGGCCTCCCTATAGAGTGTCTTCATATCCTATGCTTTTGATTTTGATTTTTGCATTATGGCACATTCTAAAGTTTGCATTTTCTCCATTAGCAACTTTCTACTTACCCTTTCTCATTTCTTCCTCAAGTAATGCCATCAAATGTTATGAACAATACTGAGGATATGCCGAATTTGGGGAGAGTTTTAATGAGAAATTTATTTGATAGAATGTTAAGTTACATTGAATGAGATATGCACAGGGTTTTATGTCACAATCAAAATTGTTTTATGTTTTCCATTTCTTAAATAACACTGAAACACCAGCAAACTGATATCAATGTCACCAAGTGCAAAAAGACCAGATGTATAGTACTAATCTCATTACTGAGCTCTGCTTGCCTGCAGTGTCATTTCCTTATACCATCTCAAATATAAAAATAATTATATTTCATACATTATTGTTTAAAGATTAAACTAGTTAGTACATATAGAACTTAGAAAAGTGTCTCTCTCATAACGTCTGATATTTGTGAATTAACTTTTTCACTGACCTGATGGGTAATTTCCTTTTGCTTGTCACCATTCATTCTTTGCCTAATTATAAGCACATTTTTCTCCACCATTTTAATGGAACAGTTACTGCCAAAGTTTATTGATTTTTGCTCCAAAATTGTAGAACACATGTACATGCAATGTGTACATTTCACCAAACATTTTGTCGCAAAACACCTCACACATTTTTCCTCTCACATTTTAAATTTCTGATTTCTGCATTGTCCTTTTCCTTGTTGATCTCTGTTACATTTACTTTTCATATTCTCCTCTTCTAGATCCCTTCAACTCAATGAATAAATACACTTTCATTTTCTTGAACTCCTATTTGCTTAAGCTCACATTGTTGCTTTTCAGTATCTCACATATATAGTCACATATACGTCAAATATGAAAATTCCACACCCCCATCTTTTTCCTCTGCATGCTTTTTATTAAAATAATCTAACTAATAGGTTTGTAAAGTTATTGAACTCATCACTTTCCAAGGATTATCTCTCTCAAAAAATCTGTCCCCTGATACTCTCTGTTTATTACTTATCGATGCATCCAAACCACGTTCTATTTGGGATGCAAAAAAATTTAGTCATTGCTTTTTTATTTTAAACATGTGTTCTTTTGGGAACTTGATGTACTTCTGATATATTGAGTGGAAGAACTTCATAGGAAGCAATTCTTACTCCTGTCTTAGGACTAAAGGTAAAACATCCATAACTTACACAGTTTCAGACATATGTACAATACCTAAGAAAAAATTACTGGAAAAAAAGGAATAAAAATTTCCATATAGAGTCACATTATTTAATTTTAGGATGTACCCAATAAACTGTGGGGTTAGGGAATTTAATTATTCAATTTGTTGTATCTGAGTCTAACATTTTGACTACTTTTATTTCTGAAGAAAATATTAAAGTGAAGTGATATTTATCACAAAGATGAACTGTTCTGATTCTATTCATTCCTTCTGTTCCTGCCAAAAGTGATATTTGGTTTCTCTTCTTTGATCACTTGCCAAGAGGAATAGTTTCATCCCTGCTGCTTTTGCCTTTTCTATGCGTCCTTGATGAGATATAAAACCAGAATTAAGGGACTTTGAAATTCTAAATTGATATTAATATCTTCATGATAGATTTTATTTTCTCAGAGAACACAAAGTAAATATTACATCAACAATCCACACATTACTGCCGCTCAAAAAGGAAATACTGCTGCATATTTTCTAGAAGCCTCCAATTCCTTTATTTTGGGAAAAGCTTTACTATTGTCCTATTCTTCCAGGCTGCTATGACAAACAACACACAATGAGTTGAATTAACAACTGGAATTTATTGGCTCATGGTTTTGGAGGCTAGAAGTCTGAAATCAGGTTTTCACAGGCTGTGCTTTCTCCTGGAGACTGTAAGTGTTCTGGTGCTGGCTTGCCTTAATCATTGCTGTTCCTTGGCTTGCATCTCTGCCTCTGTCACATGGCAACTTGTTATTCTTTGGTTTCTTCTGACTTATTGTGTCTTAAATTTCTCTACTTTGTAAGGACTCCAGTGATAAAGACTTAGACCCACCTTAGTTCAACATGGTCTTATCTAATTAAGTCCTTGCAGATCCTATTCACAAATAAGTACACATTTAATTGATAATGACACCACCGGAGGTCTTATTTACAAATGGGTTTACAACAACAGGAACTCTAAATAAGACTTGGGTATATTTTATGGGGTACATGCTTCAATACTCAACCATTATATTGCTTTAAAATATTTCCTCCCTGCTGAAGTGGCATTATGGTCAGCTCTGGTCATGTGTCCATTTTCCAGGGTTAAGTCCCATGAATTCAGTCACCATGTAGAGAAAGGGCATGGACTTCCTCATGATTTATCTGAGAGTTGGGATGCACTCTTGTGATGTAGGCCAACCCCTGTCTTTTGTAACAGACCATCTGGAGATGCATAAAGGTCCATTTCTGCAGCTCACTTCCCTCCCTGAATTTACTTTTTCTTGAAATACAGATACCAGTGCTTTCCTCATGTAACTAATGCAGACTTGCTGACTTTCAATAGTTTTCAGTTCTAAAAATTCGTATTTTTGCAATCATTAACAGTATAACTATAGGAGAAATCTGACATTAAAAATCAACTGTTTCAAAAGAATTGATATCAGTTATTATTGTTGATTACTATTTGTATTACAATGGGAGATTATAAAATTTTGATTTCTAATGAGATGATGTGACATGAGCCAGTGTCCATTTTGTTTTTATTAGAGGGCCATATTGCACCTTAATATCTCTCAAGTTATATTACCTTCTGATGAACATCTACTTATTACTGCATAAAATTCTCATGTCAATGAATACAGTCTAAGAATAATAAAATAGGCCATAAACCTGGCATTTCCTAAATAGCCATATTATCATTCACATTTCAGTTTTATACAGTCAAGAGAAACTCATTTACCAGACACAAATATTATTCATTCTTTCAAAAGAGAATATAACCCAAACAAAATAATTTATCATACTGACACTTGTGTCAATAATCATAGCTTCCCCAAAGAGTTATTTAATTGAAACAAATTGGAGTTAGGAATTTGAAAATGAATGTCGTATTGAAACCATTCATAAACATCTCTGGTCCCTTCCATTTCAATCCATGTGAACACTTACAGCAGCCATCAGTGAGCTGTATTTTCTATCTTCAGTCAATGCATGAAGTTATTGTCAAGGACCTCCTTCTAGCTTTGGAACAGTTGGTTTTCTGACCTCTCCTCGCTCAGAGAGAGAGTTTGGCAATATCAAGCTTGGCATATCATTTATTTGCCAAGTCCACACCCAAGTTAATAAACAAAAGATCCTTGGTGACCCAGGTTCAAAAATTAATAACAAATCATTTGTGTAATGAACTTTGGGGAAAAAAAAATCAAACTTAGCACAATAACAGTGGGGACATGGCCTTTAGAGACAGGAAAAACAACCAAAACATTTACTAGAGCAAGGTAGGAAAAAAATAAGAATCTAATTTAAAAATCATAGACTTTTTACTTTAATAATTTCTAATAGGTAGGTAATTAAATATCTTACTTTTACTTTCTCTCCTTTATCAATTTTTAATAAAATGAATAAAGTATATATAGCTATGACAATTGATCAGATGAACAAATGCAGAAGTATGCATGCCGAAAGAAGGAAAATAATTTTTAAATGGCAATAAATACTATTATTTTTGAGCATATACTTCTATATTTTCTTCCTGAAAGTATTTACATATACATCGCATGTAATATTTACAAATGCATGAATATTAAACCAAAAAAAAACTTGTATATTGAGATATATAGCTTGTTAGATGTTATTTTAACTTTAGATATATATAAATCTATTTTTTCAATAATTATCAATGCACTTCATTTTTATCCCATTTAAACTTGGTCCACTGTATTAAAGTAGTATCAGTGTATACCAAAATTTATTGTAAATTTATGTTCTTTCCCATTTTCACCTTTAAAAAATATATTTGTATGGTTATCAAAGAATTTACTTATGACCAACAAATCATTTTCATCCCTTTTTCATTTATCATAATTATTAAAAGCATTCAAGAAGTTTCCTAACACAAATGTACTATGGCATATTGTCAGATTAATTGGTACACATATAAATCGCTTGGAAAATTTGCATGCTCCCATAATTGAATACCAGCCCACACTATAAGGATTTTAGAAGGAAAGCCCTACATTCTCTCTAGACATCTATTCACTGTTTGAAAAGCAACTTTTGGCTTGCTACCAGGTCTTAGTATACTGAGACTGAACACTTATGGGCCTCAACTTTGGGCCTCAAGATACCCTGAGAACATAGCTTCCCATCATGAACTGTCATCTGACTCAGCAAGCCATAGAGCTGAGAATGTACAGCAGCCCTCCATTATCAAATAGAAATGACATATAAAAGAATGGGCTTAAGCAGGCACTGGAGTTACAAATAAGTTATGTAAAGAACTGGACCACATGCCAAGGGCTCCTGCTCTTGCCACATTATCTTCTCTAGTCCAACCTGTAGCGATAGTTCCTTGGGTAATTCTCTATGATCGTTTGACTGAGGAAGGAAAATTCAGCATGGTTTATAAGCGGTTGTTTGCAATATGATGACACCACGGGAAAGTGGACAAATGTGGATCTATGGCCTGTTTCTTGGATGTGCCTGAAGGTCAGTGGTGAGAGAAAATCACCCCAGAGGGGAAAGCTTCAGGCAGGGCACCTTTTGGCTTGAAGGAGAATTGATCAGATGTGAATGAATACATGGGTTGTAGCCAGTTGTTTGGGTAGATGGCCAGGGACTTACAAGGACCGTGATTAAAGAATGGTGACAAGGAGGTCCTGGAAAGAAGTATGTAAATAGACCTGACTTTTCTGAATGGGCCAAAAATAAAGATCTATATGTCCCATCTGAACCCTCACCAAAGTAAATACTAGTTATCAGATTTCGATTCAAATGATTTTTCCCTTTAATGGTATGTATCACTAGCAACATGCCCTCAGTCGTTAATGCACAGAAGTAGACAGATAAAATTCAATTAATTGTTAATTAAATATTGATCTGAAACAAGAAAAGGAAAATTCCTGAGGTCTTGAGTTTGAATTGTAAGCAACACTGTGAATTCCCATTTTATTTAATAAAATTATATTTTTATATAATATAATTTCATATACAATTATAATTTATAAATTATGTATTTACCCGCTGAAATTTCCTAGAAATGATGATCATCCAAGAACAACAGGTACATCTAGGCTGCTATTTTGTGTTGTTCAAATGATATTTCCAATTAAAAGAATGAGATCACTTGGAGAAATAGATGATCCTAGGATTGTGCCAGGAAATATTTGTTTCCCAGTACTGTAACAAATTACCACAAACAAAGTTACTTTCAGGGAGAAATTATGGGAGAAATTTGGCATGGATTGTCACTCTATAGAGGCCCTAGAGGGAGTGTGGAACAAGTTGCCACACAATGCCTTGTGGGAACACGGTCTTCAGGCACAATAGAAACTTTTCCCAAATGACTATTTTATTACATATGCAGCATGGAAGGAAAAAACAAAATAGCTAGGGAAGAGATCTCATCATGGCTGGTTTCCTTGTGAGGCCAATGCTTGGGTCAGGGTCACTGGATGGCAGGGCCTCACACCCCACATACTGTATGAGAGTTGATTATCCATATAGCTGGGGGGTGAGGGGGTCCTGCCACTGAGAGTTCCTGTCCTGATAAGCACCTGGAGCTGGTTGTTACCAAATCTGTTTCAAAGTAAATTCAATCTTTTTCATTAGACCTAACATTCCTCAGGGATGTGAAATGGAACAGACTGAGACATTTGCACACAATAGAAAGGAGACAGGGCATAAGAGAGGGCTGGGAAATAACTGCTGAGTTTGTGTCTATAACTTTCTCAGAAGGAAGAATCTGTTTCCTTGCCTTTTCCAGCCTCCAGAGGCTGCAAGCATTCTTTGGCTAGTGGCCCTACAATACTCTGAACTTGCTTTATGTCATCACACTAGTCCCTTACATTCCTACTCCATCTTTCCCTTTGGAAGACCTTTGTAAGTGCGTTGGCCCACCTTGATAATTCAGGATAATCATCTCAAAATCCTTAACTTATGCACATTTATAAGTTTCTTTTGTGCTTTAAAATCACATATACACAGATTCTGAATATTAGGTCTTGGTCATCTTTGGTTGGCTTTATTCTGTCTACCACACTTGCGTAAAAAGGTCTGGATTATTTTTCATACCAAATAATCAGGGAGATGTGAAAGACAACTAATGTTTTGTAAAAAGGACTTTAAAAAGCTTAGTACCCATATAACACAAATTGAGCACCAATAAGGATAATAAGGCATGAGTAAACTGTATCATATATGTGCATATGCATGAGTTGATAAAGGTAATTTAGGAAACATTGTTCACTATTGGAGTTATTTAGGGAACTGAATCATAATGTTGATATTTATTTGTTTATTGGTTTTATATATTTTAATGTAAGTTCTTAAGTAGTAAAGAAGATATGAAAGAGTCTTGCCATATTTACAAATGACAATAAGCTTTTGAAAGATAAAATTCTTTTTAATTCTTTTTAAATGAAAAGAAGTATCTCATAAGATGAATATATTGTGTATATGTGTTTCTATTGATTAAAACTTTAAAACAGTGTCTTCATTTGAAATTACAATAACTCCCAAAATAAATTCTTCATGTTTTTTATACACAGACATATTTGAATATTTATTCTGGTTGTATGTGTAAAACCAGTAGAAAGGTGACTATCTTCAAATATTCGAGTAATATAATTGATGTTAGAGATTGGTATGCATATTATCATACCAGTGTCCCTGCTCATGTAAACATTCATACATTAATAAAGATTTCCAGCTTTGCATTTCTTGTTTATTTTTACTGTGATAATATAATTAAGAGAATATCCTACAACTCAACTTTTTTAAATGTGGCAACAGATGTTTGACAGTTCTTTCATATAGTAAATGGAAATCCTGAAAAAAATTTTTGTTTTCCACCAACTATATATGCAACCCACGCATAAAAATAAGATATTTAAAAAATAAGACATTAATCAAAAGATCAATTTCCACCCATTTTATCTTAGATAGAATCACTTATTTCCTGCCATTTATAGCCTGCTTTAAAAACAGCCTTCTATTATATTCTACATGCTTGTTGACTATATGCAAATAATATATTATTTATAAATGAATAGATGAATGAATATCTTCATATTTCATAAATACACCTGTATATACAAATGTTGAAATTAAAAATTCTAATCCAGGAATATTGAGTGACTTTCTTTCACTGAAATTATATATTACATTCTTTTAAAAAGTTCTATGGTTTTCTTTTTAAATAACTTGTGCATTTCATGCTAAATTTATTATATTGACAATTGCATTGTTGTAACTATTATGACTGATATATTTGTTCATTGATTTCTGGTGATAATGCAATTATAAAGAGAGTTTAAAATATTTTCCATTTGTTGACCTAGAGTACCACATTCCTTAGTAATTCTAAAAATTTCCTACTAGAATTTCTTGAGTTTTGAGGATATGTAAGAATATCCTCAGGGGCAGGGAGTATCAGTTTTATGATACCATCAGTTGTAAACTTCACTGACTAAAAAAAATTGTTTAGAAATTACAAACAGTGCTCAATGCCATCCATTGTATGCTATATAACAAGCTCAGAAAAGTAAGGTGTGAATAAAATTAAAATTCATATTCACAAAGATGGAATTTTTACTTGTTATTTCTATTATTTATTCTGAACGTGTTCTTCTTACTGATTTTCCAAGATCTTGCAGTGAATTATTGAATATTTCTTTCCTTTTTACTCATTAACATTCATTTGGGTGTGGATTTGTAATGTTATTTGACTTTTCCAAAACCTGGATTATGATTTCAATAAATTATTTACTTTTCTATAAGTAATAAGTTATGTTTTGAATTTATTGTAATTAATTTTTAATTTTTCACATTCACTAAGATAAACATAAGGTCTACATTTTGGTGTAGTTGACAATTTGATAAAGAATGGTTACATTTAAGATAACAGAATTTCTTTTTTTTTGTCATGGGCAGGCTCCAGTACTCAAACCTGGGTCTCCAGCATGGCAGGCGAGAATTCTGCCACTGAGCCACCGTCACACCACCCAACAGAATTTCTTTCGAAATACAGTTTTTTCAATGCTCCATATAATTAAAAATGAAATGATTCTATTTCATTAATTTTAGGCCAGTAATTATTTAATTAGATGTGAATAAAATAATTTTCAAGGAATTATATTGGTGTTGGTTTCCAAATTCTTTATGAATAATTATTTAGATTATTATGAGAGAACAAGGACTGTGAAAGCTTAATTTGCATTAAATGTAGGCCAGGGTATCAAAAGCACCTAGTAAATGGCAGACAGCATTTTCCAGAAATAAATGTATCTCTGGAAATGCGCATGATTTTATAATTCAAACTTTCATTGAGTGTGCAATGATTGGACAGTTCTGACTTTTTTCTACTGTGTCATTCCAAATGCTGCCACCACATTGACCCTGAGACTCTGCGTTTAAATCCTTGGGATCCATAATGCAACCCCTGCTCCCATCCTCCAGGCTATGCTCTCCTGAGCATGCACAAATCATTTTTGCTCTGCTTTAGGTTGCATCTTTATTTCTGTTTATTTATTTACAATTTTGCAATACTTTCAGGTTCAAAGGAATATTTATTAAAATTTATCCAATATTTCTATGTGTTTGTATTAGTAATATTTTGAGGTTACATTAATCTTCCATTTTCTGAATATCATAAGTGCTATTATTCTCTTTCTAAAATGCTGTTTGTGTTTTTAATGAGCAATAATTCATCCTTTATAACAATTTTACATAAAGTTACTTATACTGCATGTATTTAAATAACTTTGTATACATATATGAGTAGTGCTACAAGGGATTTTACCCTATAATTTATTTATTTTGGCATGGGCAGGCTCTGGGAATCGAACCCAGGTCTCAGGCATGGCAAGTGAGAATTCTGCCATTGAGCCACCGTTGCACCATCACTCTATAATTTCTTGATCACAGCAATGAATATTATTGTATCTTAAAATATAAGATTATGAAGTTAATTTCATTCCAAAAGTTATTTTTTTAATAATTTATTTAAATGTTTTCTCAGTGAGATGCAGAACATCATTTGCTATTTGTATGAAAAATGAACATGCCATATTGGCTTGAGAACTGTTCAAAGGAAGCTCATTTAAATAAGTGTTGAGGAAATTAAAGATACTCCAATATTGATCATTAAAACAAAAAGTTTATAAACAAGTGAAGATGTCCAGAACAAAAATGATACAAAATAAATCTTTTTGTTTGGAATGATTCTTTCCATACCATTTCCTTTACTTAGTTGAGAGCACTTTTTTTCTTTTTGAATCCTTGAAGGTTTTCTTATTTTGATTGTTTCTCAGAGTATAAATAAAGGCATTCAACACAGGTGAAATAGAAGACATGAGCACTGAAGCCACTTTATGATGGTCACTTCTTCCTTTGCTGTAGGATTCATACAGATGAAAATGCATGTGCCATAGGTGATGGAAACCACAATCATGTAAGAACAGGTCATAAAGACCTTCTTCCTTTGCTGGATAGAGCGGAACCTAAAATTTGTCTTGATGATGTAAGCACAGGAAAGAACTACACAAGGAAGAGTCATATTCAGGGATAGCACAGCACGGATGTAACTGTCCATTCCAGGACTTTTTACTGAATGGGGTTGACTTAGCTGTGATTATTTTTGCATTTCACTGAGTTACCAGAATAGGAAAGAAGTACTAACTGAGGTACATGGTTTATCTGCAAATTAGAACCCTCCTAGAGACTTCGGTCTCTCATTCAACGGTTATCGTCTATTTACATCAAGCCCAGATGTAGAAGAGGTTTCTTTTTAATTTTTAAATTTTTTTGCTGTCCTCCTACCTTCCTTCCATCTTTCTCCTAATATCTCTTAATGCACACGTCACTCAGAAATTCCCTCAGACTTTAAAGTTGGAGCATTACTCAATCCTTAGAACATATCTCTTTACCCCAAGTTATTACAATTTCTTACACAATAAAAGTTAAAACTGTAAAGTAAAGCAGCTATCTGTGTATTCCCACTTTCAATCAAATGGTAAGATGAACAGAGAGTTCTTGGAGGAGATGCTGCCACTTCATTCAATATATAACCCATTATGGGGATATGTGCATAATGGGAATGCATATAGATCTTTATACTTAGAAAATACTTTGGAAATTTTAATTTGAGGCTGTATACATAGCCAGAGCTGCCATTGATGTTTCTTATACTAAGTTAGTTGTACATTTATTTATTTCTCTTTGCATAAAAATCTCTCAGATACTGACAGTTACCTACAAAAGAGAAACTCTAAAAAATGACATTTCCTAAATATCTGTTGGATTCATTAGGAAATATAAAAATTATTGCTGAAATCCATTTTCTCCTTAGGAGCAAAATATGACCAAATCCTGTTAAGGGAATTACAATCAAAGAGAGAAACTTCATTCTTACTCTTCTAATAGTAAACCAGTTTCTTTTGGGTGTTTAAATATGGCATAGAGCTCCCTGAAATTGCAATTCTGTATAAATCTGACAGACTAGCTGATCATAGGCCTGGCGGTGCCATCGGCCGACAATATATTTGTGGTCTCCATCACTGAAAAGTAAATAAAATGCACTAAAGGCTGCACTGAATTTCAGAAACTATTCACTGGTAGAAGAGATAAAATTCCAAATAACCAGGACAGAAGGAAGTGCTTTACAGTTGTGTTAGTTAGATTCAGTTGTCAACTTGGCCAGGTGAGCATACCTAGTCTTGTTGCTGCAGACATAAGCCAATGGTATGTGAACCTCATCTGTTGCTAATTACATCTGCAGTCGGTTAGGAGGTGTGTCTGCTGCAATGAGTGACATTTGACTTAATTGGCTGGTGCTTAAATGAGAGATCGCAGCGTAGCACAGCTAAGCAGTTCGGGATTCCTCATCTCAGCACTCACAGCTCAGCCCAGGCCTTTGGAGATGTAGAAAGAAGTCACCCTGGGGAAAGTTGTTGGAACCTAGGGGCCTGGAGAGAAGACCAGCAGAGACCATCCTGTGCCTTCCACGTAAGAAAGAACCTCAGTGGAAAGTTAGCTGCCTTTCCTCTGAAGAACCAACAAAATAAATCCCCTTTTATTAAAAGCCAATCCGTCTCTGGTGTGTTGCATTCCAGCAGCTAGCAAACTAGAACAACAGTTTAGAGCATGACGTTGCAGAATATGCCACTAAGTGAATAAAATGTTCCTTGGTGGCATTCATTCAGAAATCATTTATGAATTTTCTGAGTAATGAAATTTGGCAAAAATAACAAGTAACAGATTTCAGAGGGGCCCATGTCTCAGGAGACAGGGGATAATACATTGCATTAGATACAGCTCAGGAGGACAATAGCAAAGTAGATAGTTCATATTTTTAAAATTTTCACATCTACTAAGGCATTTCTCAGATCAAAATCCTTTATTATAAGAATCGAGTCCTCTAATATATGAATTTTTATCACTGGGCATTTTTACTCAGTTAAGCAGAAGAAAAAGTTTACATGTCTATAGGAGGCTACTGCTTATATTGAACACCTTCTCTTTCCATATATTTCTTCTCTAAATACGCCCAATATATTATAGGTACTATCCACAAATGAGTAAAAATTTGCAATCATATGTTGTAGTTGGGTGGAAAATATGATTGTTACATCTGTAAACACATCTTAATGTATCACATAATATAAATTTTTCTTCTTTCCAGTTTAAAATTATTAATTAACCTAGCTGTATGAAGATGTTGGCATTTATTTTACCATGAATACAATATATAATGTTCTTCATTATAAATATTTGTTAAACATTCTATCAAAAACATCTTCATAGTAATATTTTTCTAGATGTGTGAGAATAATTACTAAAAGTGAAAATTATAGATGGAAAGTATAAATTTTAATTATAATATAGCTAAGATTAATTTATTTCAGAATTTGCTACTTTAATTGTCATTATGGTACATTATTTTTAGTTTTAATTCCATGTATAATTTATAATTTGTTCTTATATATGTATTTAACATGTGTTTTAAGATAATAGTAAGTCTTTAAAAGTGTCTGTATTTATTTATGGCTTGTGGTTTATGGTTTTATACATTCAGATCTATTTTGTTTTTGCTTTTCATTTTTAATACTATTGAGGAATGATTAATTTACAGTAAACTTATGTATCTAAAGTCCACATATTGATAAGATTCGACATATGTGTAGCTCCCTAGAGATATCACTACAATCAAGATAATGAATACACCCCTCATTCCCAACAGTTTGCTTGTGATCTTTTCAATCTCTCCTCCCAGCCATCACCCAACTTTGTCATTCACGGCTAAGCACGAATCATTTTTCTGTCGGTATAAATTAGTTAGAAATTTATATAAATGTACTAATTTTCACCTGACTTTTTTCAGAATACTTTTTTTGAGATTCATCCATGTTATTGCCTGTGTTGGCAATTCATTCCTTTTCATTTCTTAGAAAAATTCCGATGTGTGATATTTGTCATTTCAATTTTGTAGGCAATTATAAATAAAATTGCTTTGAATGTTCATGCCAAAGTCTCTGAAATGGCATGTACTTTCACCTCTGTTGGATAAATATTAGGAGTGGAATGACTGGGTCTTGGAAGATATATGTTGTTATGAGTAAAACCTGCCAGAATGTTTTTCACAGTATTTACATGATTTTATATTCCCACTAGCAGTAGAATTGCATAATTTGTCCACATCATTGGAATGATCTGTTTTTATATTCTTAGGGCCTTAGTAGGTATGTAGTAGTATCATCTAGAGATTTTAATTTGTATATATCTAATAGCTAATTAGGTTGAGGTCCTTTTGGTGTACTTGCCATTTATCTTCTTTGGTGAAGTGACTGTTTAAATTATTGCCTATTTTATAATTTGGTTTTACTTTTTCTTATTAGTGAGTTTTGATAGTTCTTTACATAGTCTTGATACAAGTCTTGTCAGATATGAGTCACAAATATTTCCCCATTTTGTGGAATATATTCTCTTTTTCTTAAACAGTGTCTTTTTAACAGAAAATGTCCCAGTTTTGATGAATTGGTTTTCATCAGTTGTTAATGGAACATGCTTGAAGTGTTTTTGCTACGAAATTGTGGCCTAACCCAATATCAATATTCATTTTGTGTTAATTTTTGTGAAGAATGCACAATACGGATAAAAGTTCATGTTATGTCATATGGATATCCAATTCTTCTGTAACATTTGTTGAAAAGATTATCCTTCTCCAAAGAATTATTTTTGCATCTCTCTTAAAACTCAGTTGGGGGCCACGGTGGCTCAGCAGGTAAGAGTGCTTGCCTGCCATGCCCAAGGACCTGGGTTCGATTCCTGGTGCCTGCCCATGTAAAAAAAAAAGACAAACAAACAAACAAAAGAAATGGGGTAATACTCAGTTAACCATAAATATAAGGAATTACTTCAGGAAAAGCAATTCTTTTCCACTGATCTTGTGTTTATCTTAAGGACAATCTCACACTCTCTTAATTACAGGAGCTCTACAGTTATGTTAAAATCAGTGTAGGTCCTACAACTTTGTTCTTTTTCAGATATGAGTTGGTTATTCTAGGTCTATTACATTTCCATTTAAGTTATAATCAGCTCATCATTTTATAGATAAATTGTGGTTGGATTTTGATTGGAATTGCACTGAAACTAGAGATTGATTTGGATAGAATTGTAGTGAACAATATTTAGTCTTTTGATTCATGAAATTGGTATATACCTCTATTTGTATGTCTCTAGATTTTGTCAGCAAAATTTGTAATTTTCAATGTTCAGTCTTTCACATCTTTTATATTTAGGACTAAATATTTCATGTTTTAGTTGAAGTTTTGAATGTTTAATTGCCATTGGCTTTCTCTATCATATACCAATACATTTGGACTTGCATGTGGATTCTATTCCTGCAGCACTTATTCCTGCTTCTACTGATATTTTTTGTAGAAATATATGATTCCCACATGGAAGATTTTGTTGAAAGCAAATAAAGACAACTATCTTCAGCCATTCAGTAGATCTAAGCTTTTATTCCTTTTTTGACTTAACTGCTGAGCTATACCCTGTAGTAGAAAGTTATAAAAGTGGCATGTGCAGACATCCTTGCCTTATCCTTCTCCTAGGGGTGAAAGCATTAAATATTTCACTGCATTAAATGTGATATAGCTATAGTTTATTGTAAATGTCTATATTAGCTTTCTAGGGCTGCCTTAAGGAGCTCCACAGTCTGGGTAGCTTAAAACAACAGAAAGTTATCTGATATCTAATAATCAGTAATAAAAGTGTAGGCATTTCCATGCTTCCTCTGAAATCTGTAGGGTTCTGGCAGTGACTTACCTAAAATCCATGGCATTTTGTGCCTCTACCAAATGGCAACCGACTTTCCATTTCTCTGTCTCTGTCCAATTTTCTTTTGTTATAAGTACATCAGTCATGTTGGATTAGGGCTCACCATAGTCCAGTTTGACCTCAAATTAACTAAAATTATCTTTAAAGCTCTATTTCTAAATAGGGTTTTAACATGATAGGCAACTAGGACATGACTATATCTTCTTAGGGGATCACAATTCAACTGATAATCTTGCATTTCCTGAATGAAGAAATATCCTTTCTTTTCTTGTGTGCTGTGAATTTTTATTGGAAATATCTGTGGAGTTTTTCAAATGCTTCTTCTGCATACTGAAATGACCATAGATATTAGTTTGTTAATCTGCTGGAATGCAATATACCAGAAATGGAACAGCTTTTAAGTAGAGAATTTAATAAGTTACAAGTTTACAGTTCTAAGGCTGTGATGATATCCAATTTAAGGCACCAACAAGAGATCACCTTCTCTCAAGAAATGCTGATGTGGTCTGGAACACCTCTGTCAGCTGGGAAGGCATGAAACCAGCATAAGCTGGTCCTTGACTCCTGAGTTTCCTTGTTTATAGTATCTATTATCTGTGGCTTTTCCTCACTTGGTGTCTATAGGTCTTCTCTTAACTCCTCCAGGACACAACTCTGGGTTTGCTTAGCATCTCCTGGGGAGGCACATGGTGATGTCTACTGGGCCCTTACATCTCCAAACATTTGGGTCGTGTGTTGGCTCTGTCAGATCTTAAGAAACTGTTCTCCAAGCACCTGCATTTGCTCTGAACTCTCTCCAAAATGGTTCCCTTTTTACAGGACTCTAGTAAACTAATCAAGATCCACTTGGAGCGGGTGGATTCACATCTCTATCTAATCAAGAGATCACATCCACAATTGGGTGCATCACATTTCTGTGGAGATAATCTAATCTAAAATTTCTGCCCAACAGTAAGAATCAGGATTAAAAGAAGTAGCTGCTTATACAAGATTGGATCAGGATTAAAACATGGCTTTTCTCAGGTACATAATAATTTCAAAACAAACGCATCATATTATGCATACTTTTCATTTTTAATCTCATAATATGGTGAATTACGTTGGTTGTTTTCAAATATTTACTCATGCCATCATTAAATAATCATGATTCCAATTCTTTCTTACTGATATTTTTATATATTTTATTTCTTTCTCCTGACCCTTTCCAGTGGCTAGTAAATCCATCTTTTTCTTGAACTCAGACTCCACATTCACTTTTTCATGACTAAGTAGAGTGTTGATTGTAGAGATTTGCAGAAATCCTGTTTCAGATTAAGAAAATTATCTTCCATTACTTGTCTGCTAAGAGAATTATCATAAAGGCTTACAATTTTCAGAGGCATTTCTACATCTATTTGTATTCTCAAATAATATTTCCTCTTTCTTTTGTTAATATTTGGGATAAGAAAAACGGGTTGAATTGTCTGTCATATGAATCAGAAATTTCATACCATTTCCAGGTAAACTAAGAATTTTAAGAATACAAACAAGTATTTCTGAAGCACAGGAGAACCAGAAAGACTTCTGCAACCTAAAGCAGAGCTCCTCAGGCTCTTTCTTTACACATTAGCATAACCATTGCTCAAGATAATATGCAGGTCTTTAAGTACTACAGTTTGTGTCAGGTACACTGAAGGACATATTTATGCCATAATTTCATAGATAAGCTTCCATTATTTGTTGTTCATCAACATCTACAATGTTTGATAAGAAAGTGTAATGCATACTAACATTCTGACATTACCAGGATGTGTCATTCCCTGCATAAGCAATTAGAATAAGCAAATAGCAATTCCCTGCATAAAGTATAATAATCGTGGCATGTTTCCCTGTGTGACCTCTTACGTTCCCATTAAATTCAATTACTTTCATTCTTCCTTCACTGTTTTAATAGTCATTTAATTAAGTTTCTACTTTTTGAGGGTAGATTTTATTTCTTTTTCTGGACAATTGGTTTACATAGTTCATACATCATTTGGAGTTTTAAATTAGCATTACAAAATATTTTCTGATCCTGGGCCTTATTATTTGAAAAAGGTTTACATTTGAGTCTACAAATATATTTACAAACTTTGTTTTTATTATAACACATAGCATTAGCAGAGAGATCAAAGTGATGGTCAGTACATTGTATATCAGTTAAAATTACAGTTATTTTTCTCCATTCCTTCTCCCCAAACAAAATGATGTTTTTCCTTCATTCATAAATATTCATAAATATTCAATGACTCAGGTCAATATGACTCAGATCATGGCTACAGACCCTTGTTCAGTAAGTTAGGATTCCATCGAAATATCCCAAATATCATTGTGCAGGTGTTCACAGACATTCACTTTGGAGATTATTATTGAACCTGGCTCATCCACCCCCATGGTATTTACATGGTTGTTCTTTAGAAATTGCAACCTGTTACATTAAAAGGAAGAAACTTCAGCCTATATGTTCATGCATCCTGTAGTAGTTGCCTAGATTTGCTGTAACGAATTACCACAAACTTGCTGCTTAAATAATAGAAAGTTCACAGTTCTTCAGGCCAGAAAGCCAAATCAAGGTGACTGCAGGATTATTTGCATTTGGATACATTGAGGGAGAATCTATTCTATGTCCAGGAATGCCATTGCTGGGTTGAAAAGTAAATCCAATGTATTTTGAAAAGGAACTGCTAGACCACTTTCTTAGGGTAGCTGTATCATTTTCCACCAGTAATAGGTACTTATGAGTGATACAGTATCTCTGCATCCTTGCTCACCAACCTTTTGTGTTATCACTGTATTTTATTTTAGGGTAGCTGTATACCCTAAATGGGTATACATTAAATTACCCATTCTAATGAACATGTAGTGAATGTATTTTGGTGAGATTTACATTTTGCTAATGACTAATCACATTGAACATCCTTTCTTGAGCTTATTTGCTCTCTGATATCCTCTTTGTTGATATATCTACTCATTTTTTTTTTACTGGGATTGCTTATTTCTTGTTTTTTAATGAGGAGTTTTGAGAGTTCTTTATATATTCAGATACAAATATTTTGTGGCATGTGATTTGCAAAACTTCTCCCCGGTCTGTAATTTGTCTTTTCATCCTCTTACTAGGCTTGATCTCTGTAGTTTTTAATAAACCTCAGCATAGAGAAAAGTAAATCTTCCCATTTCATTCTTCTTTTTTAAAACTTATTTTTGCTGTTCTGTTGCCTTTACTTTGCCATATAAATTTTAGATTAAACTTTTGTATGAATATATAAAACCTTGCTGAGCTTTTTTTTTTAAAGTGGGAATTACATGGAAGGTATACACCAGCTTATGAAGATATAATATCCTTATTCTCTTGTGTTCTAATCTTTCAAGTCATTGTGGCTATCTGAGTATCGGGTGCTGTTGTTGCTTATTTGTTTCCTTTTCCCCTTGCTTCCTTTTACCCATTCTTCTATATGTTTGAATTACTTATTTTCTGTCCTGGCAATCCTGCATTAAATTTTCTTCCCTTATGTTCTACAGGCTTTGTGACTATGCAAAATTAAATAAATAAATGAACGTCTCTCATGCATGAGTACATGCACACATACATAGACGTGTATGTACATATATTTTTTACATACACAGAAATATACACATTATATTGTTCACTGTTTACTTGTGAAAGGAAGATGATATTAAGCCAACTGTTCCACTTCTTTCACCAAAAATACCTCTTTGGAAGTGCTCTACATTATGTATATCTCTGTAATTTATTTGCTTTCTCCTTTATAGTTATTCTTCTTAGAAATTTGGCATTTTCCCTAATTTGGAATATTTTCAATCATTATTACTTCAAATGCTTTTCTTTTCCAACTTCTATTTACTGAGACTGTAAACAGACATTTATTAGATACTTCGTATAATCTTACAGATCACAGAATTCTGTGTGTTTTTCAATATTTTTATGTTCTAAATTAGGATAACTTATTGTGTTCAATTTTCAAGCATACTGACACTTTGTTATACCAATCTTAAAGGTAGTCAGAATTGTTTATTTCAGCTATTTCATTTTATTGTACTTGAAATGATGTTTGGTTCTTTTTATGTTTTCTATAGTTTGCTGGTATTTCCAAAATTTTTATTCATTGTCACAGTGTTGCAATATATTTTTTTGCTGTTTTTAATGCAATTTTATTGAAATATTTTCATATAACATGTAATCATTAGAATTGTACAATAAATGGTTCTCAGTATCATTGTATGGTTGGTTGTGCTTTCATCACCAGAATCAATTTTTGAATAGTTTTATTTGTCAAAAAAAATACATGTAAGAATAAAAATGAAAATAAAAATAAAAATAATACCCCAAACACCTGGCCTCTTAACACCCCCTATTATTTATTTATTTTTAATCTTTGTTTCCTTACTCATCCATCTATACACTGGACAAAGGGAGTCAGTGACAGGTTTTGAAAATCACACCATCGGTGTTAAAGCTGCATATTTTAACAATCGTCTTCAAGAATCAAGTCTACTGTAATACCGTTCATCAGTTTCAGTTGTTTCCTTATAGCTAGTCTACTACACTACAAACAACAAAGGGATAGCTATATAATGCTTAAAAGTAGCCTCCAGAATGACATCTTGACTCTATTTGAAATCTCTCAGCCACTGAAACTCTATTTTGTTTCATTTCTATCCCCCATTTGTTTAGGAAGGCTTTCTCAATCCTATAATGCTGGGTCTGGGCTCATCCCCAGTAGTCAAGTCCCACATTGCCAGAAGATTTACACACTTGGGAGTCATGTCCCATGTAGACCAGGATTGGAGACAGTGCATTTACTTGCCGAGTTGGAGAGAGAGACCACGTTAAGCAACAAAATAGGCTCTCTGAGGGTGACATTCTGGCTTAATAATAATAATATATCATGGTAATTAGAAGTATTTTTTTCATAATTCAAAAGTTTCACAATTATGAAACTTATTGCAGGATTAAGTTCCGGAAGGGCAAGCACCAAGATCGAAGGCTCAGCCATTATATTGGTAATCCCTAATGCTTGTGAGACTATCTGGAATTCCCCAGATGGGGAAATTTAATATTTCTAATTTTTTCCTCAATCCCTCTAGGTGACTTTGCAAATACGCTTTTATTCCCACCCCATTAATTTGGTATATGTCCGGCATCTCAGTAACGTGTGCAAACCAACACAATTTCTGCTCACTATTTATGGCTTTATGTACTTATGATGTTTGAATAAACTGACAACGCAAGTTAAATTGGATAGTGTGCTGCAGAAATACAAATTTAAAAAAAATAAATAAACACCTATTCCTTTGGTCTCACCCAGAAGTTGATGTCTTAAAACCCACTTAAAGTCATCCTTTACCCTTTAGTGTGATTTACCTTAGTCCTAACCAGATCTGCTTCATTCATCACCCTAACTGAAGTTTGATCTCTTCTTCAGCTTTTTTCACAGTTGCTCTGTGGTGTAATGCAGTCTTTCATAGCTGCAGAACTCTAGCTCTTAGTTTCAAATGTCGAACAGACACACACCTGTCCAGGGACTGACCTGGTTATTCACAAAGAGAGTTTAGAAATCATCTCAGAATGCAGAAATAAGGTTACAACTCAGGAATTGATGTGACTGCTGCAGGAGCTTACAGTCCTGGAAACTTTACCACAAGCCTTCCCTTGATAACCTATGGTCTTGAATTCAATTCTCAGTATTTACATATTTTAGTTAGTCAATATTAGTGTGGCCTTTTTATTTTTGGCTCATATCACGCAATATACTGTCCTCAAGATCCATTCACCTAGTTGCATGCTTCACAACTTCACTCTTTCTTTCAGCTGCTCAATAGTCCATTATATGTATGCACCACAGTTCACCCTTCTGTTCAAAAGTCAATGTACTGGGTGGGCCCCCGTGGCTCAGCAGGGAGAGTTCTCACCGGCCGCAGATTCTCACCTGCCATGCCAGAGACCCTGAGTTTGATTTCCGGTGCCTGCCCATGCAAAAAAGAAGTCCATATACTCTGATGTACATGGCAGTTTTATGGTTTAAATCCATGAAGGGGAGGGAGATGATTGTCAGATTCCAGTTGCACTCAGTATGTAGGTGAGAAATAGAAAGATGGAAATCAGACCTTCCGTTGTAGTTACCAACCCTTTCCAGCAGGATAAATGTGATTATGTGGTTCCTTATCAATGAATCCTAAATTCTATTCAATCTGCATTTGTAATTCAGAAGCATTTGATATGAGGAGAGAAGTGCTAACATCATTTGGCAACAAATGGCTCCACACACTAACGAACAATTTCACGTGTAAGGTTTACAAATTTGGTTTTAAGCAATGTCATTACAGCAGAAGCTTAGTTCCCACTGTTGTGTGTTTTGGAACTACCTTGGAATATTTTTTAACAGATCAGATTACTTTATCCATTTCACATTACAACATATTAGGAATTATCCCCTCTTACCACTTTTAATTCAGTTTATATTTTATTTATCTTGGAAAATACATAAGATTGGAACTATTTCTATGGTTATCTTGGACTGCTAACTGCAGGTGAATCTTAAAGCCAAATTTTAAAACTTCTTCAACAATTTGATGTCTTTCCTTGTAATTTGGTTGGTAAATAAGTACATCTACCTGCATAGTTTGGACCTCATTGTACAGGTTTTTGGTATCCTTTGCTCTGATTTTGATTTTGGCATTATTACAAGTTTTAAAATTTGTATTTTTCCTTTATCAACTTTATGCTCATTCTTTACCATCTTTTCCTCATACAATTCTGTCTAAAGTTATTCTCATTACCTAGAATGTAGAGGTACATTGAATGAAATATGCACAGGGTTTTATGGCATAATTGCAAGTTTCTTATATCTTCCAACTGTTAAATAATATTGAAACACACTTCAACATCTTCACATCAATGTCACCAAGTGCAAAAAATAAGCTTTTAATGTATTAATCTCATTCCCCAAACTCTGCTTGTTTTCACTGTGATTTCATTATGCTATTTGTAATATGGAAATAATAATAGTATCCTTCATATAATATTGTTGAGAAATTAGACTACTAAATCAAAATTCTTAATAAATAATCTTATATTATTTCCTGCATTTCCAGGCAACAGTATTCAGACCAAGATTTCACTAGCGTTCTCAGTTGAATTTCCAGCCTCTTGTCTGCCCTGAATTTGCCAGGCTCCACAATCACATGGGCCAATTCCTTATTATGAACTCTCTTTCTCATTTATCTATCATCTATCTATCTATCTATCTATCTATCTATCTATCTATCTATCTATCTATCTATCTATCTATCTATCTATCTATCTATCTATAGCTATATCTATCTATCTATCTATATCTATCTATCTATATCTGTCTGTCTGTCTATCTATCTATCTGTCTATCTATCTATCTATCTAATCTATTCAACCTCTTTAACCCTCTCTGTCTGTTTCTGTTTTCTCTCTTGGTTTATATACATCTAGAAAACCTTAACTGGACATATGTTGTTTGGGCTTTGTATATAACTGGTTGTTGTTAATTGAATTATGTACCCTCTCAGGTGGGTACATTTCTTAATCTTAGTCTGCCTCCCTGTAGGTGTGAAATCATTTGTAAGGAGGACTCTTTGAATTGTATCACCAGTTAATGTGTAAACTTATTTGTGAATAGGACCTTGTAGTATATTGTTTAACTATGGCTAACCCTGAGTCAGGAGAGCCTTAAAAGAATTCTTGGAGATCTTGTAAAAAGAAAGAAATCAGATATTCTTCTGTGCCACTCAAAATGCTGTCATGATATTGTTCCTGTCACTTAGTACCTAAGTCCCTGGGATCCATAAGGCAACCCCCTGCTCCTATTCTCCAGTGTATACTCTCCTGAGCATCCACAAGTCATTTTATAGTTCATTGCTCTACTTTAGGTTTCGTCTTTATCTCTGGCTACTTCTTTACTCCTTGGCAATTCTTTCACCCATATATTCAAATGAATGCTTTTTTACAATTTATCGTGTATTTCTATGTGATTGTAGTAGGATTATTCTAAGGTTACCAAAATCATCAATTTTCAATGTTGTAAGTGCTACTATTCTCTCTCTAAACACCTATATTTTTACATTATGGCATTATTCATCCTCTCTAGACTTTCACATACATTTTAAAGTATATTTGACAAGAGGTACAATGGATTTTACCAAGCATATACCAAATTAAAGAAACATCTTCTATTAGATCTTATATCATTATGAAGTTGATTTCTATCCAAATTGATTTTTGAGAAAAAAATTTTTACATATTCTCTCAATAACATTAAAATATTATGATGCTTTGGTTTGAAAAATGACTGTGCAGAAATGCCTGAGCAATCATTATGCAAGCTATTTTAAAGCCATGTTGAGAAAATGAATGTAACTGAAATAAGGATATTTTTAAAACAATATTATTAAACATCAAGGAGAAAATGCGCATGACCATTTATCTTTACCTTTGAAATCTTTCTTTATATGCAATTTATACTACCTAATTGAGAACAATGCTATTCTTTTGATTGAGATCATGAAGGCTGTCTTAACTTGATTGTTTCTCAAGATGTAAATAAAGGGGTTCAAAGTAAGTGAACAAGAAGAAATGAGCAGTGAAACTACTTTATTAATGGTTACCTCTTCTTTTGCTGTAGGATTCAGGTAGATGAAAATGCACACGCATAGGTGATGGAAACCACAATCATGGGGGAAGAACAGGTCAAAAAAAGCCTTCTTCCTTTGTTGGGGACAGGGGATTCTAAAAATCGACCTGATCTAAGCAGTTCAGAGTCAGTACAGAACAAATCGTAATTGTCTGTTCTATGAACTGTGTGTCTGAGCATGTGATTTTCACTAGTGGAAATGCATCATAGGTAAAATGATCAATGCTGTTAGAGTCACAAAATTTCAGTTTAACAAACAGATTAAGTGGTGGGATTATTATACACAAAGCATCAGCCCAACAACAGATGATGAGGCTCCTGAAGACTATTGTTCATTATGTTCACATAATGCAGGGGTTTGCAGATGTTATTTTTCCTTGCATTCTTTCATATTCTTTTTATGCTCTTCTAGAGTATTTTTTAAAAATATTTTTATTGATAAATCAGCATTCAAACATATAAACATTCTTAAGATACAGACATTCCATACATGGTGTACAATCGATGGCTCACAATATCATCACATAGTTGTATATTCATCACCATGACCATTTTTAGAACATTTGCATCACTCCAAAAAATGAAACAAAAAAGAAAAAAGAAAAATTCATACAAACCAGATGAAACTCATACAAACCATTACCCCTCCCTCTCATTGACCACTAGTATTTCCATCTATCCAATTTGCTTAACCTTTGTCCGCCCTATTATTTGTTTATTTTTCATCCATATTTTTTACTGATCTGTGCATACCCTACATAAAAAGAGTATCAGACACAAAGTTTTCACAAGCACACAGTCACATTGTAAAAGCTGTATCATTATACATTCATTTTCAAGAGCTACTGGAACATAGCTCTACAGTTTCAGGTACTTCCCTCTACCCAATCCAATACACCATAAACTAAAAAGGGGATGGTCTATATAATGCATAAGAATAACCTCCAGGATAACTTCTTGACTCTGTTTGAAATCTCTCAGCCAGTTTTTCTCATTTCTCTCTTCCTTCTTTTGGTTAAGAATGCTTTCTCAGTCTCTTGGTGCCAGGTCCTGTCTCATCTCAGGATTTCTGTCCCACTTTGCTTAGGAGATTTACACCTTTGGGAGTCATGTCCCCTGCAGTGGGGGTGAGCAGTGAGTTCACTTGCCATGTCAGCTCAGAGAGAGAGAGGCCACATCTCAGCAATAAAAGAGATTCCTGGGGGTGACTCTTAGGCCTAATTTTAAATAGGCTTCACCTATCCTTTACAGGAATAAATTTTATAGGGGTAAACTCCAAAATTGAGGGCTTGGCCTATTGATTTGGTTGTTTCCAAGGTTGTGAGAATATTAGAAATTCTCCAAATGTGGAAGTTGAATATTTCATCCTTCCTTCCCAGTGTCCCAAGAGGACCTTGTAAATACTTCTTCATTCACTGCCCAAATTACTCTGGCATATCAGGGCATCATACTAACCTGGACAAACCAACAAAGTCTCACACCCTATTCAAGATTCCATGTGCTTATGATGTTCAACTAAATTGGCCATACAAATTAATTTAGGAAATATACTACCCAAAATATAAATTCTGCACCAAATAAACATCTCTCCCTTCAGTCTCACACAGAATTCGAAGTTTTAAACTATGGACAATATCACCCTTTACCTGTATTCTGATTTACCTAAGTCCTATTCAGATCAGCTTCATTCATATCTTTACTTTAAGTCAGATCCCTTTTTCAACTTTTTAAAGAGTTCCTGTATGGAGTATTGCTGACTATCATAGCTTTAAAGCTCTAATTCTGAGTTTCAGGTGTCACATAAATACCCAAAGTTTCTGGACTCAACCAGGTTATAAACAAACAGCTCGTTATCTCAGAATTTAGAAATAACAGTTACAACTCATGAATATATGTGACTGTTGTAAGAACTTACAATCTAGGACCCTTTACAATAGGCCCCAACCTGATAACCCATGCTCTTGACTTCAGTTCAGAGTTTTTATATTATAGTTAGTCCATATGAATGAGACAATATAAAATTTGTCTTTTTGCTTCTGACATTTCATTTAACATACAGTCCTTAAGGTTCAGTCACCTAGTTGCACGCCTCTCAACTCTGTTCCTTTTTGTGGCTGGTCAGTAGTCCATTGTATGTATACACCATAGTCCCCCCTTGCATTCCTCAGTCATTTGTACCCTTAGGTCACCTACAACCATAGTGAATCAGTGAAAACTGCCACTGTAAACACCAGTGTGCAAATGTCCATTCATGTCCACACACTCAGTTCCTCCAGGCATATACTGAGTAACAGGGTTTCAGGATGATATGGCAACCCCACCCCTAGCCTCCAAGGTGGAAACACCATCATGTTCTCTAATGGGCCGCACCTCTGATTTTCCCTATTGACAGGGAATAGGTATATCTCTTTCCCAGTATTTTCTCCAGCATTTATTTCTCTCTGTTCATTTTTAAACAGTTTGATTTGCACATCATACAATCCAACCTAAGTGTATAGACATGGATTCTCCACAACAATCTATCTGAAGGCATTTCATTGTTTTCACAAAGGATCCATACCCCTTTCCCATGCCCGCTGCCTGTTGACATTTAGTTTTGGCATAATGTCTTTGTTACAGTCAGTGGAAGCACATTACAAGGTTACTGTTGACTATAGACCTTAGCTTACATTGATTGTACTTTTTCCCATATACCATCTATATTCAACACCTTCTAATGTTGACATTCATTTGTTCTCCCTCATGCAAAACTATTTTTTTTTTTATATTTGAACATTTAATCATCTTCAATGTCTCTAGGCATTCCTGAAATATACCATCTCAGACTTTATCTTCTGTCTTTCCTTCTGGTTTCATATGTGCCCCCAGCCCTTCTTCCTTTATCATACTCAAATTCAGCTTCATTTAGTACTTATATTATTTTGCTACAATCAGGTAATTTTGTGCTATCCATTTCTGAATTTTTACAGTCAGTGCTGTTACACAATCTGTATACCTTTTCTGTACCAATTACCCAATCTCTACTCTATTTCTATCTCCTGATAATCTGTGCTCTTAACTTCTATTCTCCAAGTTCACACATTGATGTTAGTATATATTGGTGAGATCGTACAGTATTTGTCCCCTTGTTTCTGGCTAATTTCACTCAGCATAACGTCTTCAAGGTCCATCCACATTGTTGCATGCTTCATGACTTTATTCTGTCTTAGGGCTGCTTAATATTTCATTGTGTGTATATACCACAGCTTGTTTAGCCATTCATCCATTTGACTTTGGATGAACATTTGGATTCTTTCCATCTCATGGCAATTATAAATAATGCTACTATAAACATTGGTTGTCAAATGTCCATATGTGTCCTTGCCCTCATGTCCTCTGAATATAATTCTTGTAATGGGATTGCTGGATCATATGGTAATTCTATACCTAGCTTCCTAAAGAACTGCCAAACTGCCTTCCAGAGTGGTTGCACCATTTTACATTTCCATCACCAGTGGATGAGTGTTCCTGTTTCTCCACATGCTCTCCAACACCTGTTGTTTTCTGTTCTTTTGATAATGGCCATTCCAGTGTGCATCACATGATATCCCATTGTGGTTTTGATTTGCATTTCCCTAATAGCCAGTGAAGTTGAGCATCTTTTCATGTGCCTTTTAGCCATTTGTATTTCCACTTATGAATACTGTCTGTTCATTTCTTTTGCCCATTTTTAATTGGATTGTTTGTCTTTTTGCTGTTGAGTTGAAGAATCTCTTTATATATTCTGGATACTTAACCCTTATCTGATATGAAGTTTCCACATATTGTCTCCCATTATGTAAACTGCCTTTTTGCTTTCTTGATAAAGTTCTTTGATGCATAAAAGTGTTTAATTTTGAGGAGTTCTCATTTATCTATTTCTTTCTTCCATCCTTGTGCTTTCGGTGTAAGGTCTAGGAAACCCCCTCTTATTACAAGTCTTATAAGATATTTCCTTATTTTTCCTTCTAAAAGTTTTATGAGTTTATCTCAAATGTTCGGATCTTTGATCTATTTTGAGTTAATTTTTTTATAGGGTGTGAGATATGGATCTTCTTTCAGTCTTTTGCATATGGATATCCAGTTCTGCAAGCACCATTTATTGAAAAGGCTGCTCTGTCCCAGGTGGGTTGACTTGATGACCTTATCAAAGATCAATTATCCATAGATGAAAGGGTCTACAACTGAACACTCTATTTGATTCCTTTAGTCAGTATACCTATATTTATGCCAGTACCATGCAATTTTGACAACTGTAGCTTCATAAAGTCAGGTAGTGTGAGGCCTCCCACTTTATTTTTCTTTCTCAAGATATTTTAGCTATTTGGGCATCCTTCTCTTCCAAGTAAATTTGGCGATTGGCTTTTCTTTTTCTGCAAAATAAGTTCTTGAGATTTTAATTGGTATTGCATTGAATCTATATATCAATTTGGGTAGAATTGGCATCTTAACTGTATTTAATCTCCAATCCATGGAATCATATGCCTTTCCATTTATTTAGGTCCTCTATGATTTCTTTTAGCAATTTCTTGCAGTTTTCTGTGTACGGGTTTTCTGTATTCTTAGTTAAATTTATTCCTAAATATTTGATTCTTTTGTTTGCTATTGTAAATGGATTTTTTTTCTTGATTTCCTTTTCAGATTGCTCATTACTAGTGTACAGAAACACTACTGATTTTTGGGTGCTGATCTTGTACTTTGCCACTTTGCTGTACTCATTTATTAGCTCTAGAAGATTTGCTGTAATTTTTTTTTGGATTTTCAACATACAGTATCATAGCATCTGCCAATCGTGAGAGTTTTACTTCTTACTTTCCAATTTGGATGCCTTTTATTATTTTTTTTATTGTCTAATTGCTCTGGCTAACACTTCCAGCATAATGTTGAATAACAATGGTGGTAGTGGGCATCCTTGTCTTGTTCCTGATCTTAGAGGAGAGATTCCAATATTTCCCCATTGAGGATGATGTTAGCTATGGGTTCCACATATATTCCCTTTATTATGTTGAGGAGGGTCCCTTCTATTCCAATCCTTTGAAGTGTTTTCATTGAGAAGGGATGTTGAATTTTGTCAAATGCCTTTTCTGCATCATTTGAGATGGCATGTTTTTTTTTTCCACATGGGCAGGCACTGGGAATCAAACCCGGGTCCTTTGGCGTGGCAGGTGAGAACTCTGCCTGCTGAGCCATAGTGGCCCGCCCATGTGTTTTTGATATAGTATATTACATTAATGGATTTTCTAATGTTGTATCAGCCTTGCATATCTGGAATAAATCCCACTTGATCATGGTGTATAATTCTTTTAATGTGGTGCTGGATTTGATTTGCCAATATTTATTAAGGATTTTTGCATCTATATTTATTAGAAAGATTGGTCTGTAATTTTCTTTTCTTGTAGTATGTTTGTCTGGCTGGCTTTGGTGTTAAGGTGGTGTGGGCTTCATAGAATGAGTTAGGTAGCTTTCCCTCTCTTCAATTTTTTTGAAAAGTTTGAGCAGTTTGAGTACTAATTCTTTCTTTTATGCTTGTTAGAATTCTCATGTGAAGCCATCTGGTCCTGGACTTTTGTTTTTTTTTTGAGCTTCTGGAAGACTGATTCAATTTCTTTACTTATGATTAGTTTAATGAGGAAATGTACTAAAGCATCTATTTTTGAGGTACACTGGCTCTTCTGCCATCTATGATTTTCTCTGAATTATTTATTTTACATATTACATATTTTGAGCTAGAAATTTCAATTTTTATGGATGCTTTCTATTTTTTTGCTGTTATTTTTGAATGTTCCCATACTATAACAGTGTTATAACCTATGTTTCTTTTTAAATATACTTGTAGCAATGCTTTAGTGCACTTGTCTATTGATTCCAAATCTGAGTCACGTCATAATTGTTTCCTATGAACTGCCTTCTGCTGGCTAAATGTCACATTAGCTTGCTTCTTTGCATATAAGTCATATTTGATGATATGCTGAAAATAGTCAATTTATAATTTCTTTGATGATAGTTTTTTTTTTTCAGGTTGCTATGCAACTTATTTGTGCATCTGTTTGATATTTTTGAGACCATTATTGAACTTTTATAGGTAGGTTTAAAATACTTATCATATTTCAGGGCTATAGTAACCTTACCATAGGGGGCAGAGTTTCTGAATTAAATAATCGTGGTGCCCAGAAACCTCTCTCCACTCTGATCAGAAATTCTATGACCCTGAACTTCAAGAATCTTTCTCTTTTTTTTTTTTTAATGATGAGCTAGGAGTATTCAAAATTAAAATCAAAGTTTAACACAGGTGCTTTTCTGCAACTCTTTTTTTTGCATACATAAGAAGGACATGTAGCCTAAAAAATCTGTTGCTTAAGTCATGATAATGCTATTGTGGATGATATCTGGGTCATATTTTAGGAGTGCTAAAACACATTTCTTATCAGTTGAATATTAGCTTTCTCATAGGTTTTACGATTGGTATATTTGGGGTATAGTGAATATTGAGGTCAATAATTTGGTGAATGTGATGCCAATTTTCAGGATTTTTAGATTGATAGCGATTAAGGAATATTGGAAAAATATGGAATAGGTAATTGCAATGTTGAGGGCATTCTAATGTGAACCATCCAATGCCCTGAAAATATCTTGAACAACCAAGTTAAATATTTGCAATGACTGTCAATGTTTTCCATGAACATGATGGTTAACTAGAGTTTGAAGTGAAATTTATTCCAGGAATTAATCTTGACTATTTAAAGAAATACCTCAAATTCACCTAGGCTTCCATAGTTAATGTATGAATTATTTATTGCCTTTATTTTCTTTAAAATTTGGTTTAAAATTTAGCATGACTTGTTAAGATATCAATAGGTCTGCTGGGAATTCTTTAGCAACAAGAATACCTTTCTGCCTTTTTAGGTATTTTGTGTTTGTGGCCAGACTTCTATTAGGACAATGACATTTTTTTTTTATCTCATAAAATTTTGCTCCTTTCCCGTTCTTTAAAGAATTCTTCAGGAGTATGACTGCATAGATTCTAAACAGTCATTTGGTAATTGTGTGGAAGCTAGCGAGGTGGGGTTCATTTATTGGTTAGTTACATTAGGGTATCCATGTTGGGGGAATATAGAATGACCTTTTCATCATTCTGGCCCAGGGGATGTTATTCCCTCCGAGAAGCTCTCTCTGACTGCCCTAGTTAAAGGATTCCATATGCCAGTCCCTTTCTGGGAATTTTTCCCCCTTTATTCTACTTATATTTCGATATCATCTTTCTTCACTCACAGAATTCAATCTGTATGTGTTTGCACATCTGTTTTGGAAGAAATGCTTCTTTCTCCACATGTATTACTTTCCTTTCCTACTACCGCAGTCAAAATTTACAAGTAACTTAGTTGAAACAGTGCAATTTTATTCTCCTAAATTGTAGAAGTCAGTAAGTTCTAGAACTCCGATGTATAAAATCAAGAGGTTGGAAATGCTGCATTCTTTCTGGACTAGTAAGAATCGCTGCTCTTGCATTTTTCAATTTCTAGAGACCATTTATATTTCTTGTCTTGTGGTTCCTTCCTTGCATCTCTCCAGCCTCTTGCTTCCATTATCACATTTCTACTGCTCACTTGATCCTCTTTCCTCCCTCTTTAAGAATCCTTTTATTTTTAAGAATTCTTTTTATTACATTGGGCCAAACTGGATAATCAAGGATAATCTTTTCATTTTAAGATCCATAACTTTATTATATCTGCCAAGGGCATTTTTGTCATTTAAGGTAACATATTCACAGGAAGTAGGTTTGAGGGAGTAAAACAATTTTAGGGGGGCATTACTGAGCCCACTACATTTGAGTGGATTGTCCCAGAGAGACATAATTATGCAGAGATACACTGTGCTGTAGGTACTAATGGGTAGAGTTTATAATAGCTCAGTCCTAGTTGAATTGGTCTAAATAATTTACAGAGATTGGAACAATTAATATACTAACTCTAATAATTTTGTTTGATGACTGTTAAGCTTTCAATGGAGAAACTCAATGTCACTTCTCCATCATCCCATGTATTTCTTAGAAATACTAAAACTATGTTTCTTCAACATTCTAATAAATAAATTATGGTGTTTGTTTCAAAAAACATGAATTTTCAGAACTCTAGATAGCATTTGATCAGTGTCTTCACAGAAAGATTTAATGGGCTGCCAGTGGAGAGATAAGGCATATCAGACACCTCACATCAAGATTTTCCTTAAGGGGGCTTTATTATTTTCTTTTTAAGGGTGGTTGACTCCCTTTGTTCACAATGTGTTAAATAGTTTGGCGTCTTTTTCTCACCATTCATTCAGGAAGGTTTCAGATCGGAGTGATCAATGTAAATATGTTCATTTAATTACTTAACTTCCAGACAATTAATTCTGCTGAACTAAAGAACATTATTTTGGGAAGGGTAACCATTACAAATATCAACAAAGAGGTTTTGTCAGCTTGGGACTATGATTAAGAATGGTGTCAGTGAATCATATGTGAGAAGTTGGAAATATAATTAAAATAAAATCCTCAGTGTATGAAAATCAAAAGCCAGGATAAGTCAGTGATCTGAGAACCTAGATCATATTGATGAAAGGAGCCTATTTCAAAAATCATCCTCAGGACCCATTAGGGAGAGCATATAGTTAAGGCCTAATTGAAGGGACATCAGTGGCTATGGGCAGTCCAATATTTTCTATGGCTCTTTCATCTCTTAAAACTAATTGCTGGGTGGGCCACCGTGGCTCAGCAGGCAGAATTCTTGCCTGCCATGCCAGAGACGCCGGTTCGATTCCTCGTGCCTGCCCATGCAAAACAACAGCAAACTAATTGCTAAAAGACAGTGGCTTTTTAAATCCTGTTATTATGATTTCCTTGGGCCTTCCCTGGGAAAGTGTATACTTATGATTAATATTCATGTGTTCAATTTGTGTAGCAATTTTCATAGATATTTCTACTTATAGCTACTTCTGAGGAGTGGGTACATATGTTTTTTTTTTTTTTTTTTTTTAAAGGAAAGACAGAGAGAAGGAAGGAAGGATAGAAGGAAGGAAGGAAGGAAGAAAGGGAAACATCTTTAAACTTTTTCTTGTTTTATTGTATTCTGTTTCTCCGTTTTTGTTACATGGGCTGGGGCCGGGAATCGAACCGAGGTCCTCCGGCATAGCAGGCAAGCACTTTGCCCGCTGAGCCACCGCGGCCCGCCCAGTACATATGCTTTTGACCTTACTTTTTTAAACCAACCTTCTGCTCTTTTTTGTTCTATATTTAAGTACAAGTTATATTTTTGTAAATATATATTAAATACAAAGTATATTCTAATAAAATAAATATCTTTCCATTATCTCTGCATATGAAGACTTATATTAAATGCAATACTATATTTTTGGTGATTTTTTTCTTTTAGAAATCACATAATTTTTCTGTTTTCATGAATTAATCTGTAACTGCTTACTTATAACTGATAAGTAATCACACACTTTACCAATGGTAAAATGTGTGTCACTGAAATGTCACATGCTATAAAATCTCAGGCTATGGATTCTGATAAAAATGGAATTGCATCCTGACTTTACCTCTTACTGGCATTATCTCACTTGAACTTGAATTTGGTTATTTGTAAAATAAAGATTAGATAAAATAGTGGCAAGAGCTATACTCAGCGTCATAACAATGCCAAGAGGAGCATTATTAAAAAGATTATTGCACTCGGGCTTCTGGGGTTCGCAGTCCCCGGACCCTGGCTATGAGTGGGCGATTCAGCTCATTCCTTGGCCTGCTGAGTGGACGTGAGCGCCGGGGCCGGGCTCGCAGTTTGCACGCAGGGAGCGGGGCCAGCGCTCGCCGACGCCAGGTGGATTCTGAGAAGGCGTGTTCTGGGTTTTCTCTCCCGGTGCAGCTCCATCCCCGTGGACTGTATGGAAACCAGCGACCCTGGTCTGAGGCCCTCCTTCCTCGTGAGATGTAGGGCACTGCATGAAGATTACAGGTTTCAAAGAAAAAGTGCAGCCGACATTGCTGAACAGGGTCCAGTTGCTGCCACTCTTCTTGGGTGAAGTCCACAGCCACATCCATGAATGACACTGACCCCTGTAATGGCACCATGATTGCAGTTGGGTGACGTGGAAGAGACATATGGGACAAGACCTTTTCCAAGCTCACTGCTTTAGGTTCAGGAACGCCTATGTTCCAGGCTTCTCTGGCCTGGGGAGCTGGAGATGATCATGTTGGAGAGGACCCAACTGCTGATGAGAATCATCCAGAGTGACAGAAGTGGTTCCCGCCCAATCCAGACTAATCCATGTGTGTAACTTTTCCAGCCCACAATGCTCAAAGCCAGTCTCAGAGAGGAACGATAAGTCTTCTAGAAGCCCTGCCCATAGACCACCAAGCCATGACTGGAACTACCCTGATAGGGTCCTAGGAGTCTAAAAATTCTTCTACTGCATTGCTCTGCCTTCCTGAATGATAATAATTACCTTGTTTACATCTTAGAAAAGCAAGCCTAGTTTCATTTACTCCAGTGTATCCCTGTTTAGTTTATCAATAGTGAGTGTAAAGTGGGTAAAAACACAACAAATGACTTTCAAGTCACTCTGGAGGAGAAATGTGGAGAAGAAAGTCAATTCAGGAAAGAAAAGGAAACAAATAATGAGTGTATTATAAAGAAAAACACAGAAGATAAAAATAATGAGACTACATATAACTTTTAAATAGGATAGATGTAAAGTTTAGTAAAAGCTCTATTTTAAATCAAGTGCATGCTCTTTACCAAAAGCATACTTTTTCTAAATACTATTGTTGCATTCACCCTTTATTTTACAGAGCTTTATATAAAATTAAGATTATTTTATTTGTGCTTTCCCACTATTCTAAGGAATCTTCCTGAGAAGGAATATTTAATTCTGTTAGGAAACCTAGTGTCTAGGGAGTGCTCTTATTTGTGAATGATAAATGAACAATTACTTAATAAGAATGTTAACTGAAGGGAAGGAAGACTTATTTGAGATCAAAAAAGTGAAATGGTTCACTTAAGATCTTATATATTAAAAGTCATTACCAATGCAAGAGAGTGAGACAACAGAACATAAAATAGTAGTCTAAGAAGGATGTGCACATAACTTGTAGTAGTTAGGTTCAAGCGTCAACCTGGCCAGGTTGATGGTCATCTATGGCTGATTACATGTGTGGGAGGCTAAGGGGAGTGCCTTCTGCAATGAGTGAGGCTTAAAAGGAGAAGTCAGAAAAGTGATACAGCTCAACAGCCCAACTCAGCTCAGCGCAGCACAGACCCAGATGTCTGGAAGATGCTCAAAGGAACAGCCCTGGGGAAAGCCATTTGAACCCAGAAGCCAGGAGAGAAGCCCAAGAGACATTGCTTTGTACCTTCCCAAATCAGTGTATTTGTAACTAATAAATCCCTTTTATAAAAGCAAAAAAAAAAAAAAGATTATTGCTTCATGATTGAGATCTAATATTAAATATTAAAATCACTGTCCCAAGAAATTTAGTTTTCCCTGATTTTTTTATAAAGTGAAAAATAAAGGGACATTGAAAGTGCCAGGAATCCAAATGGTTTTCAAAACCTGGAACTGGATTAGACAATACGAACATTTGTTCATCCACAAAATTTATTAAGATGAACCAGTTGATTTTGTTTATTTAGTTCTATTAAGAGTTTTATTAAGGCTTAATTAAATATGAAGTTGTTTTTGAGTAATGTAATCCTGATAAAGCTTTGTTGCTAGGAAGGAAAGGAATAAAAGGTTAAAGATACCTCATAAGGACTAACGATTTTTGTGAAAATTTGACTTTTTACATAAACACATCCCACTATTTCTTTGAGAATAATGCAGTTTTTTTTATTGCATCATGGAAGGCTTGTTTTACTTGCTTGTTCCTCAGAGTGTAAATGAAGGGGTTCAGCATAGGAGCAATGGAAGTAGTTAACACTGTCACACCTTTATTAACAGCCACCGACTCCTTTGCTGAAGGTTTGACATAGATAAAGATGCAGCTGCCATAGGTGATGGAGACCATGGTCATATGGGAAGAGCAGGTAGAAAATGCTTTTTTCCTTTGCTGGGCAGAAGGGAATCCTAGAATGGTTTTGATGATGTACATGTAGGATAGAAGTACGCATACAAGGGTCATGATAAAGGTCAACACAGCACCGATTATGACCATCTGCTCTATGAGCCATGTGTCTGAGCATGAGATCTTCAGAAGGGGGTATGCATCACACACAAAATGGTCAATGACATTAGAGTCACAGAATTCCAGATTTAGGCCCATGCCAAGTGGTGGGAGTAGAATCAACAAGCCAGCCAGCCAGGAACCAAGGATGAGTCTCCTACAGACCCTATTGTTCATGATGGTCACATAATGCAGGGGTTTGCAGATGGCTACATATCGGTCATAGGACATGGTAGCAAGTATAAAAAATTCTGTAACAGCAAAGAGGTCCGTGAAAAAAATTTGGATGGCACAATCATCATATGTGATAGTCTTGTCGCCTTTTGATAAGTTGTACAAATATCTGGGAGTGCAAGCAGATGTAAATGAGATTTCTAAGAAGGAGAAAGTTCGTAGGAAAAGGTACATGGCAGTTTTAAGGTTTGAATCCATGAAGGTGAGGGAGATGATTGTCAGGTTCCCGGTTATACTCAATACATAGGTGAGAAACAGGAAGATGAAAATCAGAACCTTCAATTGTGGGTTATCACTCAGTCCCAGCAGGATAAATGTTTTTATTGTATGGTTATTCATCAATGAATCCAACTTCTGTTCAATCTACATTTATAGTTGTGAGATATTTGATATGAGGAGAGAGGTGTTAATATCAGTTTGTAACAATTAATGGCTCCCAAACTAAGCCAACAATTTCATATGCATGGCTTTACAAATTTTGTTTTAAGCAGTATCATTAGAGTAGAAGCATATTTTCTACAGTTGTGTGTTTTGGAAATATCATGGAATATTTCTTAACAAATTGGATTACTTTATTCATCTCATGGCCAACATTTTAGGAATTCTGACATCCTACCACTTTTTATTCCTAGGTTATCTGCACATCAGATTAGAATTATTCATATAGCTAGCTGTCTTAGACTCACTGCAGCTGAATCTTAAAGCTGAATCTTAAATCCAAACCTTAAACTTCTTCAACAATTTAATGTCTTTCCTTTAGTTTAGTTAGTAAGAAATTTCAAATATATGAGGATCATTTGGGCCTCCTGGTACAGGTTCTTCATATCCTATGCTTTTGATTTTGATTTTTGCATTAGTACATGGTTTAAAGTTTGTGTTTTCTCCTTTAGCAACTTTCTATGTACTCTTTCCCAACTCTTTGTCAAGTACTGTCATCAAGCATTATGCCCATTAGTAATGTTATGCAGAATATATAGAGAGTTTTAATGAGAAATTTAATTGATATAATGTTAAGTTACATTGAGTGAGATATGCAGAAGGATGTATGTCATAATCACAATTGTTTTATATTTTCCATCTCTTAACATTGAAACACACACCAGCACACTGATATCAATGTGACCAAGTGCAAAAAGAAAAACCCAGATTTATAATAGTAATCTCATTACCCAAGCTCTGCTTGCTTTCACCGTGATTTCCTTATACCAGGTCTAATATGAAATTACTAATAGTATCTTCATATACTATTGTTGAAAGATTCAGCTGGTTAGTACACACAGAACTTAGAAAAGTGCCTGTCTCATAATGTCTCATATTTGTGAGTTAACTCTTTCACTGACCTGATGTGTAATGATTTTTCTTCTGATTGTCACCACTCATTCTTCACCTAATTATAAATGCATTTTTGTTCCACCATTATCATGTAAAATTTCTGCCAAAGTTTATCAATTTTTACTCCCAAACTGTAGAAGACATTTACATGGAATGTGTACTTTTCACCAAACATTTTATCACAAAACACGTCATACATTTTTCTCTCACATTTTTTATTTCTATTACCTGAGTTACTCTTTTTGTTGCTGGTCTCTATTTTATGTTTAGAATGTTTACTTTTCACATTCTTTTCTAGTAGAGCCCTTTAACTCAATGAGTACATTTTCATAAACATTTTCTTGAACTCCTATTTGCTTAAGCTCCAAAAATTGTTGCTTTTCAGAATTTCAGGTATCTAGTAATAGATACCACATTCATGAATATTCCACACCTGCATCTTTTTCCTCTGCTTTTTATTGAAATAATCTAACTAATAGATTTGTCCAGTTATTGAACTAATCATGTACAGCGGATTATCTCTCTGAAATAATCTGTACACTGATATTCTCTGTTTATTACTTATCTATGCATCCAAACCCAAGTTGCATTTGTGATGCAGCAACTTAGTCATTGTTTTTTTTTATTTTAAACATATATTCTCATGGGAACTTGATGAACTTCTGAACTATTGGGTGGAAGAGCTTCATAGGAAACAATTCTTGCTTCTCTCTCAGGGCTAATAAATGGTAAACCATCCATAACTTACACGGTTTCAGACATGTGTACAATACTTATGAAAAAATTACTTGAAAAAATGAAATAAAATTTTCTACTCAGACCTACATTATGTCATTTTAGGATGTACTGAAAAGGAAGTTAGGGAATTTAATTATTCATCTTGCTGTATCTTACTCTAACATTGGGACTACTTTATTTCTGAAGAAAAATTTAAAGTAAAGTAAGATTTATCACAAAGATGAACTGTTCTGATTATATCCATTACCTCTGCTCCTGCCAAAAGTGATATTTGGCTTCTTCCCCTTGCCCATTTGCCAAGAAGAATAGTTTCATCCCTGATGCTTTTGATATCCTGTGCAACCTTGAGCAGATATTAAAACCATAATTAAGGAACTTTGAGGTTCTAAATTTGTGTCAATGTCTTCATAACAGATATTTTTTCTCACAGAGCACAAACTAAATATTATACTAGCCATCCAAACATTTTAAATATAGAACTATTACTTCCCCAAAAGGAAATGGTGGTATATATTTTCCTGGAGCCTCCAATTCCTTTATTTTGGGAAAAGTTTGCTATTGTCCTATTCTGCCAGGGCTGCTATGGCAAACACCACACAATGAGTTGAATTAACATATGGAATTTATTGTCTCATGGTTTTGGAGGCTAGAAGTCTGAAATCAAGTTTTCATGGGCTACGCTTTCTCCTGGAATCTGTAAGTGTTCTGGTGCTGACTTGTGGCAACCCTTGCTGTTCCTTGGCTTGCATCTCTGCCTCTGTCACATGGTGGCTGGTTATTCTTTGGCTTCCTCTGACTTACTGTGTCTTAAATTTCTCTGCCTTATACAGAGTCCAGTGACATGGACTCAGACCCATCCTGATTCAATTTGGTCTCATCTAATTAGGACCTTTGAAGAGCCTATTCACAAATGAGTCCACACCTAAACTGATAATAACACCGACAAAGGTCCTAATTACAAATGAGTTTACAACAACAGTAGCTCCAAATAAGACCTGGGCATGTTTTGTGGGGTACATGACTGAACACTTAACTATTATATTGCTTTAAAATATTTCCTCCCTGCTGAAGTGGCATTATGGTAAGCTCTGGTCATGTGTCCAATTTCCAGAATTAAGTCCCAGGTATTCAGTCACTGTGATAGAGAAAGGGCATGGACTTCCTCACGGTTTGCCTGAGAGCTGGGGTGCTCCCTTGAAATGTAGGTTCACCTCTGTCTTTTATAACAGATCATCTGGAGATGCATAAAGATGCAGCCCCCTTTCCTCACTGAATTTGCTTTTTTCTTGAAATACAGACACCAGTGCTTTCTGATGTAACTAATGTAGACTTGTTGACTTCAATAGTTTTCAGTTCTAAAAATTAATTTTTTGTGTGATCATTAACATGGTAACTATAGGAGAAACCTGACATTAAAAATCAACTGCTGGGCAGGCAATGGTGGCGTAGTGGCAGAGTTCTCGCCTGCCATGCCGGAGATCTGGGTTTGATTCCCGGTGCCTGCCCATGCCAAAGAAAGAAATCAACTGCTGAAAAGGAATTGATGTCAGTTATTTTTAATGATTTCTATTTAAATTACCAAAGGAGGTTGTAAAATTATGATATCTAATGAGATGATGTGGCATGAGACAAAGTGTCCATTTTGTTTTTATTGTAGGGCCATATTGCTTCTTAATATTCCTTGATATATTACTTCTGATGAAAGCCTACTTATTACTGCATGAAATGATCATATCCATGAATACAGTTTATCTAAGAATAATACACCATAAAAATGGCATTTCCTAAATAGCCATACTATCACTCACATTTCAGTTTTATACAATCAAGAGAAACCCATGTATCCAACACAAATATCATATTGCCTGTCAAAATAGAATATAACTCAAGTAAAAAAATTTGTCATACTTACACATGTGTCAATTAATCATAGTCTTCCCAAAGAGTTATTTAATTGAAAGAAATTGGAAGAGAGTTAGGAATTTGAAAGCGAATGTCATGTTGAAACCTTATAAACATTTCTATAGTCCCTTGTGCTTCAATCCATGTGAACACTTACAGCAGCCATTGCTGAGTTGTATTTTATACCTTCAGTCAATTGTATAAAGGGCTTGTAACTGACTTCTTTGTATGTTTAGAAGAGTAGGTCTTGTGGCCTCTCCTTGTTCTGAGAGAAGGTTTGGCAATATCAAGCTTGGTATTTCATTTATTTGACAAGTCCACAACCAAGTTAATAAATAAAAGTGTCCCTCATGACTCAGCTTCAAAAATTAATAGCAGATCATTTGTGTAATGAACGTTGGGGGAAAAAAAATCAAACTTAGCACAATAACAATGGGGACATGGCCTTTAGAGATAGGAAAAAAACAATCAAAACATTTAATAGAGAAAGGTAGGAAAAAAATAAAATTCTAATTTAAAAAACCCTAGACTTCTTACCTTTATAATTTTAAACATGTAAGGTAATTAAATATCTTACTTTTTCTTTCTCTCCTCATCAGTTTTTAATAAAATGAATTATTATATATTGCTATGATCATTGGTCAAATGAAAAAATGAGGAAGCATGCTTGCCAAAGAAAAAGGAAAATAATTTTTAAAAGTGTTAATAAATACTCTTATTTTTGAGCATATGCTTCCATACTTTCATCCTAAAAATATATACACATGTCACATGCAATATCTACAAATGCATGAATGTTAAACTAAAAAAACATACTTGTATATTGAGATAAATAGCTTGCTACATGATATTTTAAATTTAGATATATGCAAATAAATTTTTTCAATAATTGATATACTTCACTTTAATCCCAGTTAGACTTTGTCCACTCTATTAAAGCAGCATCAGTGAATAAACCAATATTATCATAAATGTATATTCTTTTGTATTTTTCATCATTTAAAAATATATTTGTATGGTTATCAAATAATTTACTTTGTTATTCACATTACAATAAATCATTTTCATTTTTAAAATTATTAAAAGCATTCAAGAAGGTTTCTTACATAAACTTTTCATTGCATATTGTCAGATTCATTGGTCGACATATAAATTGTTTGGAAAATTTGCAGACACCCATAATTGAATCACAGCCCACATGCATAAGGATTTTAGAGCTAAACCCTGCATTCTCTCTAGACATCTACTCACCGTTTGAAAACAGATTTGGCTTGCTACCAGGTCTTAGTGTGCTGAGACTGAGCATTTAACTTTGGGCCACCAAGTTACCCTGAGAACCTAGCTTCCCATCATGAACTGCATGTTTTCTGATTTCTTTGAGACTTCCCTGGGAAAGTGCATAATTATGATTAATATTCGTGTGTTCAATCTGTATAGCAATTAGCTTTTGACCTCACTTTCTTGAACAAACGTTTCTGCTCTTCTTTGCTCTATGTTAAAGTATGAGTTTTATTTCTGCAAATATAGTGTTAAATACAAAGTATATTCTAATAAAATAAACATCTCTCCATTCTCTCTATATATGAAGGCTTATATTAAAATGTTATACTGTATTTTTGGTAATTTTTTTCTTTTAGAAATCACGTACTTTTTCTGATTTCATGAATTACACTTTAACTGCTTAATTATAATTGATAATTAAGTAATCACACATTTTACCATTCTGACTTTATTCTACTGTGTCATTCCCAGTGCTGCCACCACACTGACCCTGAGACTCCGCACCTAAGTCCCTGGGATCCATAATACAACCCCTGCTCCCATCCTCCAGGGTACGCGCTCCTGAGCATCCACAGGTCAGTTTATAGTTCATCGCTCTGCTTTAGGTTCCATCTTTATTTCTGACTATTTATTTATATCTTTGCAATACTTCCAGATTCAGAAGAGTCTTTATAAAAATGTATCCAACATTTCTATGTGTTTGTACTAGTAGTATTTTTTTAATAAAAAAATACAAAAATATATTTAAAAAACAAATACAAACAAACAAACAAAAAACTATAGCTCAGATGCAGCTCCATTCAGTGTTTTAACATAATTACATTACAATTAGGTAGTATTGTGCTGTCCATTTCTGAGTTTTTGTATCCAGTCCTGTTGCACAGTCTGTATCCCTTCAGGTTCAATTACCCATTATCTTACCCTATTTCTAACTCCTGATGGTCTCTGTTACCAATGACATATTTCAAGTTTATTCTCTAATGTCGGTTCACATCAGTGGGACCATACAGTATTTGTCCTTTAGTTTTTGGGTAGTCTCACTCGGCATAATGTTCTCTAGGTCCATCCATGTTATTACATGCTTCATAAGTTTATTCTGTCTTAAAGCTGCATAATATTCCATCGTATGTATATATCACAGTTTGTTTAGCCACTCGTCTGTTGATGGACATTTTGGCTGTTTCCATCTCTTTGCAATTGTAAATCATGCTGCTATAAACTTTGGTGTGCAAATGTCCGTTTGTATCTTTGCCCTTAAGTCCTTTGAGTAGATACCTAGCAATGGTATTGCAGGGTCATATGGCAATTCTATATTCAGCTTTTTGAGGAACCGCCAAACTGCCTTCTGCAGTGGTTGCACCATTTGACATTCCCACCAACAGTGGATAAATGTGCCTCTTTCTCCACATCCTCTCCAGCACTTGTCATTTTTTGTTTTGTTGATAATGGCCATTCTGGTGGGTGTGAGGTGATATCTCATTGTGGTTTTGATTTGCATTTCTCTAATGGCCGGGGACATTGAGCATCTCTTCATGTGCCTTTTGGCCATTTGTATTTCCTCTTCTGAGAGGTGTCTGTTCAAGTCTTTTTCCCATTTTGTAATTGGGTTGGCTGTCTTTTTGTTGTTGAGTTGAACAATCTCTTTATAAATTCTGGATACTAGACCTTTATCTGATATGTCATTTCCAAATATTGTCTCCCGTTGTAGTATTTTGAGGTTATATTGATCCTCCACTTTCTCAATATTTTTGGTAGTATTCTTTTTCCAAAATGTTATTTGTGTTTGTAATTAAGCCATAATACATCTTTAATGGAGATTTTGCATAAAATTACTCCTACTACATGCATTTGAATATCTTTGTATACACATGTGAGTAATGCTACAAGGGATTTAACCCAATAATTTATTGGTCACAATAATGACTTTCATTGCATTTTAAAATATATTATGAAGTTAATTTCATTCCAAAAGTTATTTTTTAAGAATATATTTAAATGTTTTCTCAGTGAGATGCAAAACATCTATTTTGTATTTTCTTACAAACAACTATTTGTATGAGAAACCAGCATGCCAGGTTGGCTTAAGACAGTTCAAAGGAAGCTCCTTTAAATAAGTGTTGAGAATATTAATGATGCTCCACTATTGATCATTAAAACACCAACAAATTTATAAACAAGTGAAAATGTCCAGACCACATATGATAAAAATAAATCTTTTCAATTGTAATGTTTCTTTACATACCATTTTCTTTACTTAATTGAGAGCAATTTTATTCACTTGACTGAATCCTTGAAGCCTGTTTTTTCTGGCATGGGCATTGAAGACTTTCTTAATTTGATTGTTCCTCAGAGTATAAATAAAGGGGTTCAATATAGGTGAAATAGAAGAAATGAGCACTGAAACTGCTTTATATATTAATGGCTACGCCTTCCTTTGCTGTAGGATTCGTATAGATGAAAATGCACATGGCATAGGTGATGGGAACAACAATCATGTGGGAAGAACCAGTCGCAAAGGCTTTCTTCTTTTGCTGGATAGAGGGGAATCTAACATTTATCCTGTACGATGTAAGCGTAAGACAAAACTGCACAAGTAAGAGTTGTATTCAGGGACTGTACAGCATAAATTTTAACTGATGTTCCAGGATTTCTTACGGACTGGGTCTGGCTTGGCTCTGATTATTTTGCATTTCACTGAGTTACCAGAATAGGGAAGAAACACTGACTAAGGCACATGGTTTACCTGCAAGTTAGAACCCTCCTAGAGAATTCTATCTCTCATTCAATAACTATCAAGTACTTATATCAAGTCCAAATATAAAAGAGTTTTTTGTATTTTTTTCATTTTTTTTGCTGCCCTCCTACCTTCCATCCATCTTTCTCCTGATATCTCTTAATGCACACTCACTCAGAAAACTTACTCAGACTTTAAAGTTGTAGCATTATTCAATCCTCAAAATATATCTCTTTTCCCCAACTTTTTACAACTTATTAGACAATAAATGTTAACAAAACTGTAAAGTAAAACAGATATCTAGGTGTTCTCACTTTCCTTCAAATGGTAAAATGAGCAGAGAATTCTTTGAGGAGATGCAACCACTTGAATCAGTATATAACCCTCTTTGGGGTTGTGTGGATAAAGGGAATGCATTTAGTTTTCTATTCTTAGAAACTATTTTAGTAATTTTAATTTGAGTTTTTAGATATAGCTAAAGCTGCCATTGGTATTTCTTATATTAAGTTAGTTGTGCACTTTTTTATGTCTCTTATGCATAAAAACCTCTCAGCTATGACAGTTATCTACACAAGGAAAATTCTAAAAAAAAATGACATTTCGTAAATATCTGTTAAATGCATTACAAAACAAAAATTTTCTCTGAAATTCATTTTCTCCTCAGGAGAAAAATACGACCAATTCTGTAAAGGGAATTATAATCAAAGAGAAAAAAATGATCACTGGGCATTTTCATTCAAATAAGCAGAAGAAAAAGTTAATATGTTTATATGAGCCTACTGCTTATATTGAAGACCTTATCATTTCATATATTTCTTCTCTAAATACGCCCATTATATTATAGGTATTATCCACAAATGAATAAGAACACAAAACCATATGTTACAATTGGATGGAAAATATGATTTTATATCTTTAAACACATCTTGATTTATCACACAGTGTAAATTTCTCTTCTATCCAGTTTGACACTATTAATCAAGCTAGCTATATGAAGATTAGTTTACCAATGTGTTCAATGTATAATGCTCTTCATTTTACACAGTTATCAATTATTCTGTCAAAAGCATTTTCATAGTAATATTTTTCTAGATGTGTAAAAATAATTCCTAAATGTGAAAATTATACATGAAAGGTGCAGATTAAAATGTTAATTTATATTTAGAAATCATGTCATTAAGATTAGCTTATTTCAAATATTTGTCACAGTAATTATGTCATTGTAGCACATTACTTTTAGTTTGAATTCCAGTTATAATTTGTTCTTTTTTCTTTTGCATGGGCAGGCACCGGGAATCGAACCCAGCTCTACCAGCATGGCAGGCAAGAACTCTGCCTGCTAAGCCATGGTAGTCCTTCCAATTTGTTCTTTAATATATATATTTAACACGTGTTTTAAGATAATAGTAAGTCTTATTTAAAAGTGTCTGTCCCTATTTGAGGTGTGGTTTATGGTTTTATACATTCAGATCTATTGATTTGTTTTTGCTTTTCATTTTGGACAACATTATTGAGGTAAATTGATATACAGTATACTGCACATTATCTAAAATTCACATTTTGATAAGATTTGAAATATGTATTACTCCCTAGAGATACCACCACAATCAAGATAATAAACATACAATCATTCCCAACAGTCTACTTGTGATCTTTTCAATACCTCCTCCCTGCCCTTCATCCAATTTTGTCACTTACAACTAAGCCCAGATCACTTTTCTGCCAGTATAGATTAGTTTGCGTTTTCTAGAAATTTATATAAATGTACTCATTTTCATCTGGCTTAGTTTAGAATATTTTTTATTTTTTGCATGGGCAGTCACTGGGAATCGAACCCGGGTCTCTGGCATGGCAGGCAAGAACTCTGCCTGCTGAGCCACTGTGGCCCACCCAGAATATTTTTTATTTTTGAGCTTCATCAGGTTTTTGCCTGGATTAACAGTTCATTTCTGAGAAAAATTCCGAGGTGTGTTATTTGACATTTCAACTTCTTATGCAATTATAAATAAAAGTGCTCTGAATGTTCATGTCAAAGTCTCTGAAATGGCATGTACTTTCATTTCTATTGGATAAGTATTTAGGAGTGGAATGGCTGGGTCTTGGAAGGTATATTCTTATAGGTTAAAGCCTGCCAAATGTTTTTCCAAAGTACTTACATGACTTTACATTCCCACAAGCATTTTAGGAGTGCATAACTTGTCCACATCTTTGGAATGATCAGTTTTTATGCTCTTAGGGCCTTAGTAGGTGTCTTGTAATACTACGGTACTTGCCATATATCTTCTTTGTTATACCGTACTTGCCCTATATCTTCTTTGGTGAAGTATCTGTTTAGATTATTGCTTATTTTATAATTTGGTTTCGCTTTTTCTTATTGATGAGTTTTGATAGTTCGTTATGTGGTCTTGATACAAGTCTTTTGTCAGATATGAGATTCACAAATATTTTCCCATTTTGTAGTATATACTTTCTTTCTCTTAAACAGTGTCTTTTTAACAGAAAATTTCCCAATTTTGATGAATTGCTTTTTATCAGTTGTCAGTTATTAATGGATTGTGTGCTGTGTGTTTTTGCTAAGAAATTGTGACCTAACCCAATATCAATATTCATTTTGTATTAATTTTGTAAATAGTGCATGGTTTGGATAGTTCATGTAATGCCATTTGGATATCCAGTTTTGTGGTATTTGTTGAAAAGAATATCCTCCAAAGAATTGTTTTTGCATCTCTGTTGAAATTCAGTTGATCATAAATATAAGGGATTACGTCAGGAATTGCAACTCTCTTCCACTGATCTTGTGTTTATTTTATTGCAAGTATCACACTCCCATAATTACCAACCCCCTATAGCACATGTTAAAACCAGATAGTGTAGATTATACAACTTTGTTGTTTTTCAGATATGCTTTGATTATTCTAGGTCTATTGCATTTCCATTAAGTTATACTCAGTTTATCAATTTATATATAAATCATGGTTGGATTTTGACTAGGATTGCACTGAACCTAGAGTTAAACTGAAGTCAGCAATATTTAGTCTTTTGATCCATGAAACTGGTATATACCTCCATTTGTATGTCTCATTCTAGACTTTGTCAGCAAAATTTGTAATTTTCAGTATACAATTTTTTCACATCTTCTGTCATATTAGGCCTAAATATTTCATATTTTAGGTGCAGTTTTAAATTTTTAATTACTATTGGTCTTCTCATTAATGCACCAATGCATTTGGATTTTGCTTGTGGATCATGTACCTGCAGCACTTAAAGCTCAATTGTTACTTCTACTGACATTTTTGTAAAAATATATGATTTCTACATGGAATATTTTGTTAAAAGCAAATAAGGACAACTATCTAAATCCACCCGGTAGATCTAAGCTTTTATTTCTTTTTTGACTTAACTGCTGGACCATAACCTCTAGTAGAAAGTTGAATAGAAGTGGCATATGCAAATATCCTTGCCTTATCCTGCTTCTAGGGGTGAAAGCATTTCATATTTCACAATAATTAAGTGTGGTATTAGTTATAGTTCATTTTAAGTGTCTGTCTTAGCTTTCTAGGGCTGCCATAAGAGGTCTACAATCTGGGTAGTTTAAAACAACAGAACTTTATTGTGTCATGTTTCTGGGATCTAATAATCTGAAGTAAACTGTAGGCATTTCCATGCTTCCTCTGAACTCTGCAGGGTTCTGGCAGTGATTTACCTAAAATCCATGGCATTTTCTGCCTCTGCCACATGGCCACCTTATCTCCATCTCTCTGTCTCTGTCCCATTTTCTTTTCTTATAAGGACATCAGGCATGTTGGATTAGGATTCACCAAAGTCTAATTTGGCTTTAACTAAAATTAATTTCAAAGATCTATTTTTAAATAGGATTTTAGTATGGTAGGCAACTAGGACACGACTATATTTTCTTGGGGGAAACAGTTCAACTCATAACCTTGCGTGAGTGAAGAAATATCCTTTCTTTACCTTGTGTGCTGAAATTTTTTTAATAGAAATGGATATGGAGGTTTCAAATGTTTCTTCCGCATAATTTTATATGACCACATGTATTAGTGTGTTAATCTGCTAGTAGGCAATACATCAGAAATGGAACAGCTTTTAAATGGAGAGTTCAATAAGTTAGAGGCTTATAGTTCTAAGGCCATGATAATATCCAAATTAAGTCACCAACAAAGCTTACCTTCACTCAAGAAATGCTGATGTGGTCCAGAACACTTGTCAGCAGGGAACGCATGTGGCTGGCATCTGTTGGTCCCTTGCTCCTGTGTTCCCTTGCTTTCAGCCTCTGTTTCCTGTGAGGGTTCCTTACTTGGCATCTCTGGGCCTTCACTTAGCTCCTCTAGGATGCAGTTCTGGGTTCTGGCTAGCTTAGCATCTCCTGGGAAAGCACATGTTGATGTCTACTGGGCTCCTGCATCTCTGAACCTTTGGGTCTTGTGTTGGCTCTGTCAGCTCTGAAGCAACTGTTCTCTAAGCATCTGCATTTGCTCTGAACTCTCTCCAAAATGTTTTCATTTTTAAAGGACTCTAGAAAGCTAATTGAGAGCCACATAGAATGGGTGGAGTCATATCTATATCTAATCTAAAGGTTACACCTATAACTGGGCATACCATATATTTGTGGAGATAATCTAATAGAAAGTTTCTTCCCAATGGTATTGAATCAGGATTAAAAAAAATATCTGCCCACTCAAGATTGGATAAGTATTAAAACATGGCCTTTCTGTTTTTATACATAATCTGTATAATATTACATAATAATTTCAAACCAGCATACCATATTTATTCATATTTTCCATTTTTCATCTCACAATATGATGAACTACATGGATTGTTTTTCAAATATTTATTTATGCCATCATTAAATAATCATGATTTCATTTTTCCTTAGCTATATTTATATATATTTATTTATTTTTCCTGGCCCTTTCAGTGGCAAGTACATCCATCTTTTTCTTGAACTCAGACTCTGCATTCACTTTTTCATCACTAAGTAGAGTGTTGGTTGTAGACTTTTTCACAAATTCTATTTCAGATTAAGAAAATTCCCTTCCATTCCTTGTCAGCTAAGAGATTTATCATAAAGGCTTATAGTTTTCATGCATTTCTATATCTACTTTTATTCTCAAATAATATTTCCTCTCTCCTTTAATATTTGGTATAAGAAAAAAAGGATTGAAATGCCTGTCATATTGCCGCTGATAGCTTCAGCCGGGCCGCGCGACCGGTACACTGGGTGGGTTTGGGGCGAGCTCACAGGGAATTAACCTGGGTAAGCTGGAGCCCCAGCCGGCGGTCGCGAGAAGTCGTCACTCAGGCCAGATGCGGGTTTTACGCTTTTATTGTTACACTCCGGGATGGGCCACCCGGGAACCCGAGGAGTGAGACGTCTGGGGTCCGAAGACCCCGGGGCTCGGACGACCCAGAGCGGGGTAAGCATGGGGCTTAAGTACTCTCGGGGAGGGGTGGAGTCTTGGGCGCACACATCAGGAAGGGACAGCCAATCACACAAGGCAGGAGGCAGTTGCTAGGCTGAGGGCTTAGGTTAGGTATAGAGGAGTGAAGAGAATAACAGGAAGGCTTGCGGTTTAGTGGTGAGCTACTGAAATGGGCGGTTTACAACAAGAGGGGGAAGGGGGGAACAGAGAGGGGGGTTACAGGTACGGAGGGCAGAGAGTGAATGTAGAGAGGGAGAGAAGGATTAAAAATTTTAAGCATGGCTAGGCTCCAGTCCCTGAGAAATATGCCACAATTCCTCTCCTTTTTCTTTTAAAGGCTCACCTGTGTGACAGGTGGTGGGCATTAACCTTTGCTGGGAGGGGTACGGATGAGATTCCCCTTGCACTTGAGGCTCAGAATTTCAGGGGAAGGGTATGTGCTGAGCCGACCCTTATGCAAATCTCATGTGCCCCAGAAGAGCCAGAGGAGGTCTGTTAGAGAGACCCTCTTCTGCGACTACTTTGTGTCTCACCCAGCGGTACCCATCTGGTAGCTGTGCGGCGGCCCCAGATGCACGTACTCTGGTAACGTGCAGCCCCCGTAGGGGAATGGAGAGAGGCAGGGAGTGGCGCAGGCATAGGCAGGCAAGGCTAGAGCCGCAGCAGCGCAGTGCCGACTGCACAAGATGGCCAGTCTTGAGAGCGACACCAACCTCAGGGTGATCAGTCCTGGGGGTGAGCAACACTAGCAAGCCATACCTGAGCCTGCCGATGGTTGTCCGCGTTGGCGAAGGGATTTTGGAGCTCTAGTGTGGCAAGAGCTAAGAGTTTTGTATTTTGTTTGTGACGAGAGATTTTTGAAAAGAGGCATTTAAGTAAGAAAAGGATAACAATTAAAATTAGTAGGAGGACACCGTAGAAGATAAGGCTGGAAGGTTGGAAAAGGGAAGAGAATTTATGGAGGAGGTCCGAAAGGAGAGAGCTAGAGAGTTTAGGTACAGATAAATTTTCTATAGCTAGGATTTGAGTTTGAAGGCTATGAGTATAGTTCCAATCGCGCAGGGTGAGGCGAGGACGAGAGGTGTTGACAAGTACAGGGGTGACACAGAAACAGGGTTTGGTGGGTTAGGGAATTGAGTCCTGCCTGTAAGGACAGGGCCGAGGAGGTGGAACTGGTAAGGTTATTTATGACAGAAGCGGAGGTGGAGGTCTGGGTGAGCGCGACGGCTGCCGTGACCGAAGTTGCAACGGAGGCGATGATGGCTGCAGAGATGGCGGCGGTGATGCTGAAGTCTCGTTTTTTATGTGGACTGAGCTGATCGACGGAGCTATCCATGGGCAGTGCAGGAGCGACCCATCTGGTTGTGTTGAGGGGGATCCACAGGAGTCTAGGTTGAAGTACTATGAAAACTACTGAGAAAGAGGCATTAAGGTAGTTAAGTAGGTGACATGTGTCCGGGCGACTATAGTTTGAGCAGGAAAGGAGGTAGAACGGAGGGCTTAAAAGGACCGTGGAGGTGAGATTTTCTGTGCTTAGAATATTAAACGCGTAAGAGCCCGTACCGATAACCTTTTTACCCTGAATTTGGGGCTGTCGAGTACTGTGGTAGGTGACCAGGCGCCATTGGGATTGGGTTGTTCCGAGGAGGGGACGTAGGTTTAGGCAACTGAGGTTTCTACAGAGAGAGAGATGCGTGAAGCCGCTGGTACCATAAAGAAAGGGGGGATTATAGGGAATGAAGAAGTTATATTTGGAAGAGTTGTGAGTTCGAGGGGGAGTATGACATGGGAGCCACGGGATTTCTGCAAAGGAAGTTGAGGGTGTAAAGCTGCTAGGTGAGCAGAGGGGAACTGGGGGCCGTGCCAGTGGGTGTGGGCGAGTTTGGTTATAGCCGGGTGCAGTTCTTCTAGCTGGCCAGGTTCTTGTGAAAAGGAGGGCTTCATTGGGGGCATTATGGGAGTTTTTATTGAGTACTCTGGCGCTTATGGTTCGGGAGTAGATAAGGTGGATGCAATTAGGCCATTGAGGAGAACACGGGAGCCCGTCTTCTGCTTGTCCTGAAAGATTAGCGAATGGGAGGTTTAGTAGCTTGTTGTTTGGCTGGGAGACTTCGGGGATGGCTTGCATTGACGAATTCTGCAAAAAGGTAAGGTTAATCGCTAGGGCTTCAGGAGGGGGGGAGAAATTGGGGAATGATGATAGGTTGAGAGACGCACTAGCGGGGAGGACATTGGGATCGCAACAAAAGGTTGTGGGAATGTGGGGGAATCGGGGGTGAGGAACAGTAATCCTGGGGGATATTGGACTGCGGCCCACACTTCACTTTCAGGAGGTTTTGCAGAAGTGGCTGTGGAGAAAATTAGAAGTGTTACAGGGAGGAGTCGCCAGGTGGGAATTCCGGAGGGGCGTGCTAGGGAGAACATTTTTACTGAAAATAATAAGCAGGTTAGCACCTAGAGGAAGAAAATGAGCAGGTTAAAACGCGATGATGCACAGGAAAATTATGGCAAGTAGGATTCTTTCGAAGAGGCTCCAATCCTTTGGAGCAACTGTTGCTGGGTAGCGTAGGGACCGGTAAGCCCATCCTCTTTGACTGCTTTGCGCAGTCGCTTTATATCTTCCTCACTGTGGGGAACTCACGGGAATGGGCGCTGCGGGGATGGGGTGAGATTAATGGGGAAGAGCACTGCCTGTGTCGGCGGCAGCGGTCGGACCGAGGGCCAGAGCTGTCCAGGTCCCGGGGAGGGGTTATTGTTAGTGGGATTGTAGCAGGGCGGCCGGGGTGGGCAAGATGGCGGTTGCCCCGGGCACGGCCCTGCGTAAGATGGCGGTGGGGGAACATAAGATGGCGGCTGCGCCTCCGGGACAAAAGGGTTAGTGCAGCTAAAGGAAGAAGGGGGGGTAGCGGAGGGAGGGGCTGAAGGGGCGGGGGAGGGCTTAGGATGTTTTGCCTCCGCGCTCTTAGGGAGGGCGGGGTAAAGGCTGCAGCCCTTTTCCGGTCTGGATGATGGGGAAGAAGGCAGAAGGGTGGAGTTAGTTTTTCTGCCCTGAGGCTTTCCACCATAGTCCTGTAGGGGCGGGTGCCTCTCGAGCCGCTCTTCAAGCTGCTCGAGCAAGGACTCCGCATCTGAGACAGACTCGGAGCCCGATGTGGAAGCTTTTGCGGTGGCAGCAGTTACCGGTTTAGGGCGCGCACCTGGGGGACCTAGCTTTTAGAGAGAGATTGACCCATAACAGAATTTAGAGGGGACTACTCACTGCTTGTAGAACCTAGGACTGCGTTTATTTAGCAGGAGAGTCTAGTAGGCTTACCTTGGTTCAGAAGAGAGGTCCTAGGATCTCCAGTGTCAGCGACGGAAATGTAGAGGGTCCCTGTTCGGGCGCCACTTGCCGCTGATAGCTTCAGCCGGGCCGCGCGACCGGTACACTGGGTGGGTTTGGGGCGAGCTCACAGGGAATTAACCTGGGTAAGCTGGAGCCGGCGCTTTCCCCAGCCGGCGGTCGCGAGAAGTCGTCACTCAGGCCAGATGCGGGTTTTACGCTTTTATTGTTACACTCCGGGATGGGCCACCCGGGAACCCGAGGAGTGAGACATCTGGGGTCCGAAAACCCCGGGGCTCGGACGACCCAGAGCGGGGTAAGCATGGGGCTTAAGTACTCTCGGGGAGGGGTGGAGTCTTGGGCGCACACATCAGGAAGGGACAGCCAATCACACAAGGCAGGAGGCAGTTGCTAGGCTGAGGGCTTAGGTTAGGTATAGAGGAGTGAAGAGAATAACAGGAAGGCTTGCGGTTTAGTGGTGAGCTACTGAAATGGGTGGTTTACAACAAGAGGGGGAAGGGGGGAACAGAGAGGGGGGTTACAGGTACGGAGGGCAGAGAGTGAATGTAGAGAGGGAGAGAAGGATTAAAAATTTTAAGCATGGCTAGGCTCCAGTCCCTGAGAAATATGCCACACATATGAATCAGAAATTTCATACCATTTATAATTTTAAGAATTCTGAAGCACAGGAGAACCAGAAAGACTTCTGCAACCTAAAGCAGACTTCGTTCTCTTTCTTTACATATCAGCATGACCATTGTTCAAGAAATTATGTGGGTCTTGGTACTTTCTAGGGTTTGTGTCAGGTTTTTTAGGCCTTAATTTCATAAGTAGTTTCAATAATTTGTTATTTGTCCATATCTACAGTGTTTTATATAAAAATGAAAAGTGTACTAACATTCTGACATTGCCAGGATGAATCATCCACAGAGAAACAGGAATTCCGTGCATAAGGTATATTAATCATGACATGTTCCCTCATGTTTCTTTTCATATTCTATTTAAGTTCAATTACTCTCTTTCTTCCTTCACCCTTTTTATAATCCTTTAATCAAGTTTCTACTTTTTGAAGGTAGATTTTATTTCCTTTTCTGGAAAATTAGCTTACATAGTTTATACATCATTTGGAGTTTTCAAATTAGCATTACAAAGTATTTCCTGATCCTTTGTCTTATCTGCTAAAGGTTTACATTTGATACTACTAACATATTTACAAACTCTGTTTTTTGTTATATATCATAGCATTAGCAGAGAGATCAAAGATAATGGCCAGCACATTTTATATCCATTAAAATTGCAGTATTACTCTCCATTCCTTCTCCCAAAACAAAATGATGCTTTTGCTATGTATATAAATATTCAGTGACTCAGATCAAGATACTCAGTGACTCAGATCATGGCTATAGAATAATTAATAATTAATAATTTAGGATTCCTTTTAAATATCCCAGATATCATTGTGCAGGTGTTCATAGACATTGGCTTTTGAAAATCCTTGTGTAACCTGGCCCATACACTCTCATGGAATTTACGTGGTTGTTTTTTAGAAATTGCAGCCAGTTACACTAAAGGGAAGACACTTCCGCCTATATATCCATGCATGATGTAGTAGCTTCCTAGACTTGCTGTAACAAATTACCACAAACTTGCTGCTTAAACAATAGAAATCTCACAGTTCTTCAGGCCGGAAAACCAAATCAAGGTGATTTAGGATTATTTGCTTTTGGAGACTCTGAGGGAGAATCTGTTCTATGCCCAGTAATGCAATTGCTGGGTTGAAAGGCAAATCCATTTATTTTTAAAAGGAACTTGCCAAACTACTTTCTTAGGGTAGCTGTATCATTTTTCCATCAGTAACAGGTATGTATGAGTGATACTGTTTCTCTGCATCCTTGCTCATCAGCCTTTTGTGTTATCATTATTTTTATTTTACCCTTGTGCTAGTTTGAAAGGATATAGGTACTCTAGAAAAGCCACATTTTAATCCTAATCTCATTTTGTAAAGGCAGCCATTTCTTTTAATCCCTATTCAGTACTGTATGTTTGAATCTGTAATTAGATTATCTCCCTGAAGATGTGACTTAATCAAGAGTTCTAGCAAACTAGAACACCCATTCTAATAGATGTGTAGTGAATATATTGTGGCGAGATTTGCATTTCACTAATGACTAATCATGTTGAATATTTTTTCATGAATTTATTTGCTCTCTACATATCCTCTTTCTTGAAATGTCTGCTTTTTTATTAAAAATAGGAACTGTATGGAAGCTATAGACCAATTCAAGGAGATTTAGCATCATTATTATCTTCTAAGTCTTGCATTTAATGTGACTATCCAAGAATAGGGATGCTGTTATTGTTTGTTTGTTTTCCCCCTTGCCTCCTTTTACCCATTCTTCTGTTTGAATCACTTATTTTATGCCATAGTAATCCTGCATTAAATTTTATTTCAGTAATATTCTATAGGCTTTGTGATAATATAAAATTAAATATATAAATGAATATCTCTCTAATACATGAGTACATACACACATACACAGACACTTATATTCCCATATTTTTTCACATACACACATATAGCTACACACATTAATTATTTTGTTCACTACTTAAATGTGAAAGGAAAATGATATTAAACAACCTGTTCCACTTCTTTCATCAAAATACCTCTTCGGAAATACTCCAAGTTTTATATATATATATATATATATATATATATATATATATATATATATATATATAAACTTGTTTTCTTTCTCCATTTTATTTATTATTCCTAGAAATTTGATATTTTACCAAATTTGGAACATTTTCAATCATTATTACTTCAAAGGCTTTTCTCTTCAAACTTCAATTTACTGAGACTATAAACAGACATTTATTAAATACTTCATATAATCTCATAGATCACAGAATTCTGCATGTTTCTCAATATTTTTATGTTATGAAGTAGGATATCTTCTCACGTTCAATTTTCAAGCACACTGACACTTTCTTCTGCCAATCTTAAAGCTATGCAGAATTGTTTATTTCAGTTATTTCATTTTATTATACTTGGAATTATGTTTAGTTCTTTTTATGATTTCTATAGTTTGCTATTATTTCCAAAAGTTTTATTCATTATCACAATGTTTAAAATATTCTTTTCATTTCTGTTGTTTTTAATGCAATCTTACTGTGATATTTTCATATACCATATAATCATCAGAATTATACAATGAATGGGTTCAGTATCATCATATGGTTGTGTATTCTTCACCACAATCAATTTGTGAATATTTTTAGTTCTCCAAAAATACATGTAAGAATAAAAATGAAAATAAAAATGAAAAATGACATCCAAAACATCCCAGGCCCCTTAAAACCCCCTATAATTTATTGTCTTTATTTTCTTACTCATATATCCATACACTGGATAAAGAGAGTATCAGCCACACATTTTGACAATCGCACCGTCACAGTGTTAAAACTTATAAGTACTCATCTTCAGGAATCAATTCTACTGTGTTACAGTTCATCTGCTTCAGTTATTCCCTTATATACTACTATACTGCAAATGACAAAGGGAAAGCTATAGAATGCTTAAAAATACCCTCCAGAATGACATCTCGACTCTATCTGATATCTCTCAGCAACTGAAACTCTATTTTGTTTCATTTCTATTTCACTTTTGGTTAAGAAGGTTTTCTCAATCCTGTAATGGCAGGTCCAGGTTCATCCCCAGGATTCAAATCTCAATGCCAGACCGTGGGGGGAAACAATGAGTTCACCTGCTGAGTTGGATTAGATAAAGAGGCCACATCTGAGCAACAAAATGGTTCTCTGAGGCTGACATTTAGGCCTAATAATAATTATATATAATTTTAATTATAAATACTTTTTATAATTATTAGCTTCATAATTATGAAATTTATTGCAAGACTAGGTTTCATAGGGCAAACAGCAAGATAAAAAGTTCATTTTATCATATTGGTAATCCCCAATACTTGTAAGACTACCTGGAATTCTCCAGGTGGGAAAGTTTAACATTTCTGCATTTCTGCAGTCACTCAAGGGGACTTTGCAAATACTTTTTAATTCCTGCCCCATTGATATGGTATATGTTGGGCATTGCAGTAACTTGTGCAAACCACACGATTTTTACTCACTCTTCATGCTTCCATGTACTTGTGATTATTGAATAAACTCACAACAGAAGTTAAATTGGATAGTGTGCTGCAGAAAATAGAAATTTTGCACCAGATAAACATCTACTTGGTCTCAACCAAAAGTTGATGTTTTAAAACCCAGTTAAAATTATCCTTTACCTTTTAATCTGATTTACCTTGGTCCTAACCTGATTTGTTTTATTCTTAGTTCTAATTGAATACTGATCTCTTTTCAGCTTTTTTCACAGTTGCTATATGGGGAAGACTTTCATAGCTGTAGATCTCTATCTCCTAGTCTCAGGTACCAGAAAGATACCCAAAGTTCCAGGGACCGACCTGGTTATTCACAAAGAGAATTTAGAAATCATTTCAGAATTTAGAAATAAAGGTTACAACTCAGGAATTGACATGACTGCTTTAAGAACTTATATCTAGGAGCCTTTACCATAAGCCTTCCCCTGATAAACTATGCTTTTGCATTCAATTCTCAGCATTTGAACATTTTAGTTAGTCAATATTAATATGGCCTTGTAATGTTTGTCTTTTTGTTTCTGGCTTATATCACTTAACATACTGTCCTCAGGTCCATTCACCTAGTTGCATGCTTCACAACTTCATTACTTTGTGAGCCCCTCAATACTCCATGGTATGTATACACCACAGTTCACTCTTTTGTTCATCAGTTGATGTACCCTTAGGCGACCTCAATCCATTGCAACTTGTAAAGTCTGACATAAACACCAGTGTCCAAATGTCCTGCTTTCAGTTCTTCCAAGTGTACACTTAATAATGGGGTTTCAGGACCATATGGCTTCCCTATGCTTAGCCTCCTGTGGAACCACCACACTGCTTTCCAGAGGGCCTAAACCATTCTACTTCCCTATGAACACTGAATAGGGAACAATACATCCAAATTCCACTTTTCTCCAGCACTGTATATTTCTGTTCATTTTTGAAACAGTTTCACTCACACACCATACAATCCATCCTAGGTAAACAATCAGTGGTTCCTGGTATGATCACATAGTTAAGCATTTACCTCCACAGTTGATATGAGGACATTTCATATCAATTTCCTTTTCTTCTACAAAGAAAGAAGTGGAGGGAAAAAAAAGGAAACTAAAAAATAAAAAAAAAATGAAAAAAGTACAAAGGAGAAAAGCCAACACCAAGACCAAGAATCCCATGTCCTTCTTCTTACTGATATTTCATTTTGATATATTGTCTTAGTTTCATTTACTGGAAGCATATTACAATGTTATTGTTAACTATAGAAACTAGTTTAAATGGCCATATAATATGCCATTTTCAACACCTTGCAATGTAAAGTTAGTTCTTTCTCATATAAAAGCACTCATATATTTGTACATTTAATCACCATCATTGACAAATCCAGGTTTCATTAAGTTATAAAATCCTAGTTTTTATCTTCTATCTTTCCTTCTGGTATTATACATGCACCTAGCCTCTTTCCACTATACTCATCAATCATCTTTACTCTGTGTACTTATAGTATTGTGTTACTATCAGAAAGTATTGTGCTATACACTTCTAGACCTATGCAATCAATCCTCTTGTACAGTCTAAACTCTTTCAGCATTAAATGCTCGATCTCTACCCTCTAGCTCCTGATAACCTCTGTTCTGAACTTTAACTCTAGAAGTTCACTCATTAATGTTAGTTCATATTAGTGAGGTCATATAGTATTTGTCCTTTTGCTTCTGGCTAATGTCACTAAATATTGTTGTTTACTTCATGATTTTATTCTTTCTCAAAGCTGTGTAATATTCCATTGTATGTATATACCACAGTTTGTTTACCCAGTTGTCCACTGATGGGCATTTAGGCTGTTTCAATTTCTTGGCAATCATGAATAATACCATAACAATTATCCCTGTGTAAATGTCTGTTCATGGCCCTGCCTTCATTTCCTCTGAATATATACCTAGTGGTGGAATTGCTGGATCATTTGGAAATAATATATTTATCTTCCTGGAGAATCTCCATACTGCCTTCCAAAACGGTTGCATCATTCTATACTCCCCATAACAGTGAATAAGTGTGCCTCTTTCTCCACATTCCCTCCAGCACTTGTAATTTTTTTATTTTTTTCTTTCTTTTGATAATGTCTGTTCTATTAGATTTGAAATAATATCTCATCGTGGTTTTGATTTGCATTTCCCTAATAGCATTGAAATTGAACATCTTTTCAGGTGTTTTTAGCAATCTGTATTTCATCTTTAGAAAAAGTGTCTTTTTATGTCTTTTGCCCATTTTTAAATTAGATTTTTTTTGTCTATTTGGTGTTGAGTTGTAGGTAGTATTTATATGTTCTAGATGTTGGATCCTTACCTGATATGTGGTTTCCAAATATTGTCTACCATTGAATAAACTGCCTTTTTCTTATTCTGACAAAGTCTTTTGATACACCAATGTGTGCAATTTTCAGGAGGTCCCATTTATCTATTTCTTCTTTCCCTGCTTGTGCTTCAGGTGTGAAGTCCAAGCAACCACCTACTATTACAAGATCTTTACATTATTTCCTACATTGTCTTTGAAAAGGTTTTCAACCTTTGTTTAAGGTTTGGTATTTAATTATTATTATTTTTTAGGATCTTTGATTCTTTTTAGTGTATTTTTTGTATAAGGTGTAAGGTAGGCATCTGCTTTAATTCATTTGGACATGGATATACAGATCACCAAATACCATTTCTTGAAAGAGGCTGCTATGTACTAGTTAAGTTGGCTTGACCGCATTATCAAAGATTGGTTGTCCATAGAAGAGAGGATCTATTTCTGAAAACTCACTTTTATTCCATTGGTCTAATTTGTCTGATATTAGTATTGCCACTCCCCCCTTTTCTGGCAGTTGCATCAAATAACTTATTCCGACCTTTCACTTTCAACCTATTGTTGTCCTTCGGCCTAAATTGAGTCTCTTTTAGAGAGCTTATAAATGGGTCCTGTTTTTTAATCCATTCTGCCAATATGTGTCTTTTTTAGGGGAGTTTAGAGCATTAAGGTTTAATGTTAGTACTATAAAGGCAGTACTTTTTTCTATCATTTTGTCTTTTGATTTTATATGTTATATCTCTGTTTTTTTCTTTATCTTTTTACCCTTCCTGATAATCTCCATTATTAAACTCTTCTCCAAATCTTTCTTAACTGTCTTTTCTGTTCTGCTTATAATGTTCACTTCAGTATTTCTTGGTAAAGCAAGTCTCTTTTTAATGACCTCTTTAAGAGTCTGTCTGTAAATATTTTAAGCTCCACCTCATTTTGAAGGACCATTATGCCAGATATAGAATTCTTGATTGTTTTTTTTTCTGTGTGTGTGTATAAAGATTTAAAGTTTTATTTTGGGTGGCTTACACTTATCAACTTGTAAATAAAATCTTTAGGAGAAATAATAATATAATTGAAATATAACTTATTATGGCCATGTAATCTTTAATGCTCTCACATATACTAAGATATTTAATTTTTTAAATGTTTTTAAGAGTGATTTTCCTATACATGCATTCCATACAGAGTGTACAATCAGCCCAAATGTCCATCAATGGATGAGTGGCTAAACAAGCTGTGGTACATGCATATGATGCAATATTACTCAACTATAAGACAGAATATGGTCATGAAGCATGTAACAACCTGGGTGAAACTTGAGGACATTATACTGAATGAAACTAGCCAGAAATAATAGATTTTCTCTTTCACTATAGCAAATACATAATAGCACTGCATTCTTGCCACCATGGTTTCAGCTAAGAAATCTGCATCTAGTCTTATCAAGCAGTCCTTGTACATGATGGATCATTTTTCTCCTGCTTTGCAGAATTCTCTCTTTGTGACATTTGACAATCTGATTAGTAAATATCAGGAATAGGTCTGTTTGGATATACTCTGTTTGCTGTTACAACATGCTTCTTGTATCTTTTATGTCTTCCATAAGAGATTGGAAATTTTCAGTGATGATGTCTTCCATTATTGTTTCTGCTTCTTTTCCCTTACTTCTCCTCTAGGGCATCCATAACATGTATATTTGTGCACTTCATATTGCCATTCAATTCCCAGAGACCCTGCTCATATTTTTCCTTTCTTTTTTATATCTGTTGCTTAGTGCACAGTATTTCAGAAGTCCTGTCCTCTAGTTCACTAATCCTTTCTTCTGTGTCTTCACATACGCTGTTGTGTCTTTCCATTTTGTTTTACATCTCTTCTACTGTGCATTTCATTCCAATACATTCTGCCATTTGTTTTTTTGAGTTCCTCTTTATGTTTGCTAAATGTCTTCTTTACATCCTTCATCTCTTTTGCCATATTTTCTCTACTCATTGACTTGATTTTTTTTTTAATTTTTAAAATACTTTTATTGTGGGAATATAATTTCCCATTCTGCCCACTTTTTTAACTTATTTTATTAATTAAAAAAATTGACAAGCAAAACATTTAGAAATCATTCCATTCTACATATATAATTAGTAATTCTTAATTACTGATCACATAGTTGCATATTCATCATTTCTTTGTACATTTGCATCGATTTAGAAAAAGAAATAAAAAGACAACAGAAAAAGAAATAAAATGATAATACAGAAAAAAAACTATACATACCATACCCCTTACCCCTCGCTTTCATTTAACACTATTTCAAACTGAATTTATTTTAACATTTGTTCCCCCTATTATTTATTTTTATTCCATATGTTCTACTTTTCTGTTGATATAGTAGCTAAAAGGAGCATCAGACATAAGGTTTTCACAATCACAGAGTCTCATTGTGAAACCTATATCATTGTTCAATCATCATCAAGAAACATGGCTACTGGAACACAGCACTACATTTTCAGGCAATTCCCTCCAGCCTCTCCACTACATCTTAAACAGCAAGGTGATATCTACTTAATGCATAAGAATAACCTCCAGGATAACCTCTTGACTCTGTTTGGAATCTCTCAGCCATTGACACTTTGTCTCATTTTACTCTTCCCCCTTTTGGTCGAGAAGGTTCTCTCAGTCTCTTGATGTTAATTCTCAGCTCATTCTAGGGTTTTTCTCAGTCCTTTGATGCTGAGTCTCAGCTCATTCCAGGAACTTTGTCCCACGTTCCCAGGAAGGTCCACACCCCTGGGAGTCATGTCCCACGCAGAGAGGGGGGGGGTGGTGAGATTGCTCATCATATTGGCTGGAGAGAGAGGCCACATCTGAGCAACAAAAGAGGCTCTCTTGGGGGTGACTCTTAGGCCTAAATTTTAAGTAGACTTGACCTATCTTTTGTGGGGTTAAGTTTCATGTGAACAAACCCCAATACTGGGGGCTCAGCCTTTAGCTTTGGTTGTCCACACTGCTTGTGAGAATATCAAGAATTCAACTCGGGGAAGTTGAATTTCTCCCCACTCTCACCATTCCCTGAAGGAGACTTGCAAATACTTTTTCCGTCACTGATCAAATCATTCTGGGATTCATCGGGGGATCACTCTGGACAAACCAACAAAATCTCATGTGCTACCTGAGATTCCAAGTACTTATGACATTGAATCAAACTATCTACATGAGTTATACTAGGAAATGCTCTTGTCAAAATCTAAATTTTGTAACAAATAAACATTTTTTGCTTTAGCACCCTGCAATAATGACAATCCTTTGTTCTTCCTCATGCAAAAACATTTTTAAAATTTGTACATTGTGCATTTCACTATTGTTACACACTCTAGGCATTCCTACATTATACCATCTCGATCTTTAACATCTATCTTTCTTTCTGATTTCATTTATGTCCCCAGCCCTCCTCCCTCTATCATTCTCACATGCAGCTTCGTTCAGTGTTTTAACATAATTACATTACAGTTAGGTAGTATTGTGCTGTCTTTTTCTGAGTTTTTGTATCCAGTCCTGTTGCACAGTCCATATCCCTTCAGCTCCAATTACCCACTATCTTACCCTATTTCTATCTCCTGATGGTCTCTGTTACCAATGACATATTCCAAGTTTATTCACTAATGTCGGTTCATATCAGTGAGACCATACAGTATTTGTCCTTTAGTTTTTGGCTACTCTCACTCAGCATAATGTTCTCTAGGTCCATCCATGTTTTTACATACTTCATAAGTTTATTCTGTCTTAGAGCTGCATAATATTCCATCATATGTATATACCACAGTTTGTTTAGCCACTCGTCTGTTGATGGACATTTTGGCTGTTTCCATCTCCTTGCAATTGTAAATAATGCTGTTATAAACATTGGTGTGCAAATGTCCGTTTGTGTCTTTGCCCTTAAGTCCTCTGAGTAGATACCTGGCAGTGGTATTGCTGGGTCATATGGCAATTCTATACTCAGTGTTTTGAGGAACCGCCAAACTGCCTTCCACAGTGGTTGCACCATTTGACATTCCCACCAACACTGGATAAGTGTGCTTCTTTCTCCACATCCTCTCCAGCACTTGTCATTTTTTGTTTTGCTGATAATGGCCATTCTGGTGGGTGTGAGATGATATCTCATTGTGGTTTTGATTTGCATTTCTCTAATGGCCAGGGACGTTGAACATCTCTTCATGTGCCTTTTGGCCATTCGTATTTCCTCTTCTGAGAAGTGTCTGTTCAAGTCTTTTTCCCATTTTGTAATTGGGTTGGCTGTCTTTTTGTTGTTGAGTTGAACAATCTCTTTATAAATTCTGGATACTAGCCCTTTATCTGATATGTCGTTTCCAAATATTGTCTCCCATTGTGTAGGCTGTCTTTTTATTTTCTTAGTGAAGTTCTTTGATGCACAAAAGTGTTTAATTTGAGGAACTCCCATTTACTTCTTTCTTTCTTCAGTGCTCTTGCTTTAGGTGTAAGTTCCATAAACCTGCCTCCAATTATAAGATTCATAAGATATCTCCCTACATTTTCCTCTAACTGTTTTATGGTCTTAGACCTAATGTTTAGATCTTTGATCCATTTTGAGTTAACTTTTGTATAGGGTGTGAGATGCGGGTCCTCTTTCATTCTTTTGCATATGGATACCCAGTTCTCTAGGCACCATTTAATGAAGAGACTGTTCTGTCCCAGGTGAGTTGGCTTCACTGCCTTATCAAAGATCAAATGTCCATAGATGAGAGGGTCTATATCTGAGCACTCTATTCGATTCCTTGGTCAATAAATCCATATTTATGCCAGTACCACACTGTTTTGACCACTGTGGCTTCATAATATGCCTTGAAGTCAGGCAGCATGAGACCTCCAGCTTCGTTTTTTTTCCTCACGATACTTTTAGCAATTCGGGGCCTCCTGCCCTTCCAGATAAATTTGCTTATTGGTTTTTCTATTTCTGAAAAGTAAGTAGTTGAGATTTTGATTGGTAATGTGTTGAATCTGTAAATCAATTTAGGTAGAATTGACATCTTAACTATATTTAGTCTTCCAATCCATGAACATGATATGCCCTTCCATCTATTTAGGTCTTCTGCGATTTCTTTTAACAGTTTCTTGTGGTTTTCTTTGTATAAGTGTTTTGTCTCTCTAGTTAAATTTATTCCTAAGTATTTTATTCTTTTACTTGCAATTGTAAATGGAATTCGTTTCTTGATTTCCCCCTCAGCTTGTTCATTGCTAGTGTATAGAAACACTACAGATTTTTGAATGTTGATCTTGTAACCTGCCACTTTGTTGTACTTGTTTATTAGCTCTAGTAGTTTTGCTGTGGATTTTTCAGGGTTTTTGACATATAGTATCATATCATCTGCAAACAGTGATAGTTTTACTTCTTCCTTTCCAATTTTGATGCCTTGTATTTCTTTTTCTTGTCTAATTGCTCTGGCTAGAGCTTCCAACACGATGTTGAATAACAGTGGTGATAGTGGACATCCTTGTCTTGTTCCTGATCTTAGAGGGAAAGTTTTCAGTTTTTCCCCATTGAGGATGATATTGGCTGTGGATTTTTCATATATTCCCTTTATCATTTTAAGGAAGTTCCCTTGTATTTCTATCCTTTGAAGTGTTTTCAACAGGAAAGGATGTTGAATCTTGTCAAATGCCTTCTCTGCATCAATTGAGATGATCATGTGATTTTTCTGCTTTGATTTGTTGATGTGGTGTATTACATTAATTGATTTTCTTATGTTGAACCATCCTTGCATACCTGGGATGAATCCTACTTGGTCATGATGTTTAATTCTTTTAATGTGTTGCTGGATTTGATTTGCTAGAATTTTGTTGAGGATTTTTGCATCTATATTCATTAGAGAGATTGGTGTGTAGTTTTCTTTTTTTGTAATATCTTTGCCTGGTTTTGGTATGAAGGTGATGTTGGCCTCATAGAATGAATTAGGTAGCTTTCCCTCCACTTCAATTTTTTTGAAGAGTTTGAGTAGGGTTGGTACTAATTCTTTCTGGAATGTTTGGTAAAATTCACATGTGAAGCCATCTGGTCCTGGACTTTTCTTTTTGGGAAGCTTTTGAATGACTGATTCAATTTCTTTACTTGTGATTGGTTTGTTGAGGTCATCTATTTCTTCTTGAGTCAAAGTTGGTTGTTCATTCCTTTCTAGGAACCTGTCCATTTCATCTACATTGTTGTATTTATTAGCGTAAAGTTGTTCATAGTATCCTGTTATTACCTCCTTTATTTCTGTGAGGTCAGTGGTTATGTCTCCTCTTCCATTTCTGATCTTATTTTTTTGCATCCTCTTTCTTCTTCTTTTTGTCAATCTTGCTAAGGGCCCATCAATCTTATTGATTTTCTCAAAGAACCCACTTCTGGTCTTATTTATTTTCTCTATTGTTTTCATGTTCTCAATTTCATTTATTTCTGCTCTAATCTTTGTTATTTCTTTCCTTTTGCTTGCTTTGGGGTTAGTTTGCTATTCTTCCTCCAGTTCTTCCAAGTGGACAGTTAATTCCAGAATTTTTGCCTTTTCTTCTTTTCTGATATAGGCATGTAGGGCAATAAATTTCCCTCTTAGCACTGCCTTTGCTGCGTCCCATAGGTTTTGATATGTTGTGTTTTGATTTTCATTCACCTCGAGATATTTACTAATTTCTGTTGTAATTTCTTCCTTGACCCACTGGTTGTTTAAGAGTGTGTTGTTGAGCCTCCATGTATTTGTGAATTTTCTTGCGCTCTGACTATTATTGATTTCCAACTTCATTCCTTTATGACCCGAGAAAGTGTTGTGTATGATTTCAATCTTTTTAAATTTGTTGAGACTTGCTTTGTGACCTAGCATATGGTCTATCTTTGAGAATGATCCATGAGCTCTTGAGAAAAAAGTGTATCCTGCTGTTGTGGGTTATAATGTCCTATAAATGTCTGTTAAGTCTAGCTCATTTATTGTTATATTCAAGTTCTCTGTTTCTTTATTGATCCTCTGTGTAGATGTTTTGTCCACTGATGACAGTGGGGAATTGAAGTCTCCAATTATTATAGACTATGTGTCTATTTCCCTTTTCAATATTTGCAATGTTTGCCTCACGTATTTTGGGGCATTGTGGTCGCTGTATAAATATTTATGATTGTTATGTCTTCTTGTTGAATTATTTCTTTTATTAGTAGATAGTATCCTTCTTTGTCTCTTTTAACTGTTTTACATTAGAAGTCTAATTTGTTGGATATTAGTATAGTTACTCCTGCTCTTTTCTGGTTGTTATTTGTATGAAATATCTTTTCCCAACCTTTCACTTTCAACGTATGTTTATCTTTGGGTATAAATGTGTTTCCTATAGAAAGCGTATAGAAGAATCCTGTTTTTTAATCCATTCTGCCAGTCTATGTCTTTTGATTGGCGAGTTCAGTCCATTAACATTTAGTGTTATTACTGTTTGGGTAGTACTTTCCTCTACCATTTTGCCTTTTGTATTTTATATATCATATCTAATTTTCCTTCTTTCTACACTCTTCTCCACACCTCTCTCTTCTGTCTTTTTGTATCTGTGTCTAGTGCTCCCTTTAGTATTTCATGCAGAGCTGGTCTCTTGGTCACAATTTCTCTCAGTCACTTTTTGTCTGAAAATGTTTTAATTTCTCCCTCATTTTTTTTTTTTTTACTGGTAAGATAGGAATCATATCTACCTTTGGTTTGTTTTCTGAGTGTCATGTCTTCTTTGTGTTTCTTCCTGCATTATTTCCTTCTTATAAATTAATTTCTTAATGGGTACCCTGTGGATTACAGTTAATATCTTAATTGATAACAGTCTAGTTTGAATTAATACAGAGTTAATTTCAACAATAAAGAAAAAGTTTTTGCTTCTGTGTAAGTCCCTTACCTCCCCACTCCTTTGTGATGTTATTGTCTGTTTTAGTTTGCAAGCTGCTGAAATGCAATATACCAGAAATGAACAGTTTTTAAAAAGGGGGAATTTATTAAGTTGCAGGTTTATCTATTCTAAGGCTGTGAAAATGTCCAAATTAACAGGAAGGCTATTGAAATGTCCAATCTAAGGCATTCAGGGAAAGATGCCTTGTTTCAAATAGGCCAGTGACATTCAGGATTTTTCTCAGGTGGAAAGGCACATAGCAAACATGGCGGTATCTGCTAGCTTTCTCTCCAGGCTTCTTGTTTCACAGAGCTCCCCTCAGGGCATTTTCTTTCTTCATCTCTAAACGTCTCTAGCTGCTTGGGCTCTACAGCTTTTTCCAAAATGGTTCCCTCTTAAGCGCTTCAGTAAGCAATCCCACCTTGAAAGGGTGGAGATACATCTCAGTGGAAACCTCTAATCAAAATTTACCACCCATGATTGGATGGGCCACATCTCCATGGAAACAACAAAAAAGCTCCCACCCAGCATTATTGAATGAAGATCAAAGAACTTGGCATTTCTGGGGTACACAAGATATTCAAACTGGCACACTGTCATGGAAGTTACATCATTATGCACTTTATCCCCAAAAATACAAACTTATAATTATTGCTTTATGCCTTTGTCTTTCAAATCATATAGGAGGGAAAAAAAACACAAGCAAAAAATACACTTTGCTGCCTTTCATGTTTACCTGTGTCATCACCGTGATGGACATTCTTGTTTTTCTGTGTGGATTTGGGCCACTGTTGGTTGCACTTTCCTTCCAGCCTGGGGCTTCTTTTCTGTCTTGTATAGCAGGTTTGCTGGTGCTAGAATCTGTCTCCTTCCTTTCTATCTGGGGATATTTTGCCCTTGCCTTCATTTTTTTTGTATGCTATATGGTAGGGACCACGTTTCATTGTTTTTTCCATGTGGGTATCTTGTTATTGCAGCACTATTTGTTGAATTTTTGTTTGTTTTTTCTTTCTTTGCTTGTTTGTTTTTTGGGAATTGTATGGACTGGGAATTGAACCCATGCCTCCTGCATGGCAGGCAGGAATTCTACCACTGAACTACCCTTGCACCCCCCACTTCATTTTTTTGGGGGGTGGGGGGTGTATGGTCTGGGAATAGAACCCAGGTCTCCCGGATGAAAGGTGAGCATTCTACCACTGAACCACCCGTGCACCCTCTCCGTTTTTTTTTTATTAATTAAAAAAAAATTAACTAACACAACATTTAGAAATCATTCCATTCTACATATGAAATCAGTAATTCTTAATATCATCACATAGATGTATGATCATCATTTCTTAGTACATTTGCATCAATTTAGAAAAAGATAGCAAGACAACAGAAAAAGAAATAAAATAATAATATAGAGAAAAAATAAAAATAAAAAATAAAAAATATATATAAAAAACAAACAAACAAACAAAAACTATAGCTCAGATGCAGCTTCATTCAGTGTTTTAACATAATTACATTACATTTAGGTAGTATTGTGCTGTCCACTTCTGAGTTTTTGTATCTAGTCCTGTTGCACAGTCTGTATCCCTTCAGCTCCAATTACCCATTATCTTACCCTATTTCTAACTCCTGATGGTCTCTGTTACCAATGACATATTCCAAGTTTATTCTCTAATGTTGGTACACATCAGTGGGACCATACAGTATTTGTCCTTTAGTTTTTGGCTAGTCTCACTCGGCATAATGTTCTCTAGGTCCATCCATGTTATTACATGCTTCATAATTTTATTCTGTCTTAAAGCTGAATAATATTCCATCGTATGTATATACCACAGTTTGTTTAGCCACTCGTCTGTTGATGGACATTTTGGCTGTTTCCATCTCTTTGGAATTGCAAATCATGCTGCTATAAACATTGGTGTGCAAATGTCCATTTGTGTCTTTGCCCTTAAGTCCTTTGAGTAGATACCTAGCAATGGTATTGCTGTATACCATTGGTCATATGGCAATTCTATATTCAGCTTTTTGAGGAACAGCCAAACTGCCTCCCACAGTGGTTGTACCATTTGACATTCCCACCAATAGTGGATAAGTGTGCCTCTTTCTCCGCATCCTCTCCAGCACTTGTCATTTTTTGTTTCATTGATAATGACCATTCTGGTGGGTGTGAGATGATATCTCATTGTGGTTTTGATTTGCATTTCTCTAATGGCCAGGGACATTGAGCATCTCTTCATGTGCCTTTTGGCCATTTGCATTTCCTCTTCTGAGAGGTGTCTGTTCAAGTCTTTTTCCCATTTTGTAATTGGGTTGGCTGTCTTTTTGTTGTTGAGTTGAACAATCTCTTTATAAATTCTGGATACTAGACCTTTCTCTGATATGTCATTTCCAAATATTATCTCCCATTGTGTAGGCTGTCTTTCTACCTTCTTGATGAAGTTCTTTGATGCACAAAAGTGTCTCCCTCATTTTTGAAGGACAATTTTGCTGGATATAGAATCATTGGTTGGCAGTTTTTCTCTTTTAGTAATTTAAATATATCATCCCACTGTCTTCTTGTCTCCATGGTTTCTGCTGAGAAATCTACACATAGTCTTATTGGGTTTCCCTTGTATGTGATGGATTGCTTTTCTCTTACTGCTTTCAAGATCCTCTCTTTCTCTTTGACCTCTGACATTCTAACTAGTAAGTGTCTTGGAGAACATCTATTTGGATCTATTCTCTTTGGGGTGCGCTGCACTTCTTGGATCTGTAATTTTAGGTCTTTCATAAGAGTTGGGAAATTTCCAGTGATAATTTCTTCCATTAGTTTTTCTCCTCCTTTTCCCTTCTCTTCTCCTTCCGGGACACCCACAACACGTATATTTGTGCGCTTCATATTTTCATTCAATTACCTGAGCCCTTGCTCATATTTTTCCATTCTTTTCCCGATAGTTTCTGTTTTTTTTTTTTTTTGGATTTCAGATGCTCCATCCTCCAGTTCACTAATTCTAACCTCTGTGTCTTGAAATCTACCATTGTAGGTCTCCATTGTTTTCTTCATCTCTTCTACTGTATCTTTCATTCCCATAAGTTCTGTGATTTTTTTTTCAGACCTTCCATTTCTTGTTTTTGTTCATTCCTTGCCTTCTTTATGTCCTCCTTCAATTCATTGATTTTGTTTTTGATGAGGTTTTCCATTTCAGTTCATATATTCAGAATTAGTTCTTTCAGCTCCTGTATCTCATTTGAACTATTGGTTTGTTCCTTTGACTGGGCCATATCTTCAATTTTCCTGGTATGATTTGTTATTTTTTGCTGGCATCTGGACATTTAATTACCTTAATTAGTTTGTTCTGGAGATTGCTTTCACTTATCTTACCTAGGGTTTTCTTGCTAGATGAGTTTGTTGTCTATCTGTTCATTGACCTTCAGTTCAGCTTTTTCTGGGCCTCTAGCTTAAGTTTTGTTTAACAGAGGGTAATTTTTCAGTTCTTGTTTTCTTGTTTCTTGTTCTGCTTGTAGAGTGCCTTTTCCCTCCCCACCCTTAGGAGGGTCTACATAGGTATTAAAGAATCCAGCCAGGTTTTCCCGGAATAAACTGATGTAATATTGGCTTTCTAAATTGGTGTTTAGGGAAGAGTGAGTATGGAGATCATTACCTTGTAATCCCAATTTCAGGTATTATAATACATGTCATAGAGGGTTGATAACAGATTAATGATCATATTGATGGAATGTGGGAAAGATACAGATTACATCATTGCAATGTTGAGGGCATTCTAATGTCAACCAACCAATATCATATGAGTGATATCTTGAACCACTAAGCTAAATATTTGCAATAATTGACTGTTAATGATTTCCATCAATGTGATATTTAATTATGGTTTGAAGTGAAATTTACTTTAGGATCATCTTGAATAATTAAAGGACTACTTCAAAGTCAGCCACTCTGTCATAGTCAATGTATGAATAAATGCTTACAAATATTATTAGAATATCAAACTATCTGCTTGGACTCTTTTGGCAGTAGGAACAGCTTTTTGCCCATTTAGGTCCTTTGTGCTGAATTTTATTAGCCCCATGATATTTTTGTTTGCCATATGACTTTGCTCCTTTCTTATTCTTTAAAGAAGTTCTCAAGGATATGATTGCATGGTCTCTAAAAAGTCACTTTTGTGTAAGGTGGTGTGTGGGGTTCACTTGAGGATTAGTTATATTAGGGTAACTGCACTTGAAAATATAGCTTTATTTAATCTGGATATCTCTGTTATATGTGTTTTGACCAAAATGGTTCTTTATCCAAATGTATTAATTTACTATTACTTCAGTCAAAAATTACCACAAACTTAGTTGCTTAAAACAGTGCAATATTATTCTCTTTAGTTCTAGAAGTAGGCTTTCTGAAATCAAGAGGTTGGCAGGGCTGGTTACCTTTTGGAAGCTTCAGGAGAGAATTATTGTCCTTGCCATTTACAGTTTCTAGAGAGCAGTTGTTTTCCTTTTTTTTTCATGGTCCCTTCATTGCATCACTCCAAACTCTTGTTTCCTTTATCTAGTCTTCTGATGACATGATCCTCTAGATTCCCTGTTATAAGAATGTTTTTATTCCATTGGATTTAGCTGTATAATCCTGGATTTTCTCTTCATTCTATAATTCATAATTCTATCATATCTGCCAATTTCTTTTTACCATATGAGATAACGTACTCACATGTTCAAGTGATTAAAACAATTTGGGGTTGTCATTATAGAGTGTTTTACACATAGTTAGATTTTTCCTGAGACAAATAAGCTTAACTATTTGTCTGGTAGGTGGAGTTTATTCTAGCCCAGGTTCTATTTGAGCTAGTCTAAACAGCTTACAGTTTGGAACAATACTCTTATTTCTTGTAATTTTAACTCATGACTTTCAATTTTTCTAGTGGAGAGATTCATTGGAACCCCATAGACCTATATATTTCTTAGATTTCTAAAACGATATAGGTATATTTCTTCAAGGTAATTATATACAAATTGTGGTGGTTGCTTCAAAAATTATCAGTTTTTAGAGCTAGGCAGGATTCGATCAGGGTCTCCACAACTAGATTTAATAGGCTGTCAATGGGAAGAACTGAATAAGGTATTTCAGAAACCTTACTGCAAAATAATTCTTAGAAAAGGGCCCTTATTATTTTCTCTTTCAGGGTGGCTTCACTTCCTCTGTTCATAGTCTGTTAAATAGTTTGGTCTCTTTTCTTTTTTCACCCTTCATTCAGGAAGTTTTTAGTTAGTTCAGAACCACCTTTAGTCAGAGTGATCAACTAAATATTCTTTGATAATTAATTTCTAAATAATTAATCCTGTTAAAATAAAGAGGTAGCATAATTATGGTATGGGTATCCATTCCAAAGTTTGTAGTTTAGGAATATACAATGAAGAGTTTTTGTCAGTCTGGAAATATGGTCAAGAATGGTTTCAGTGAATCATTCAAATGCAGTTCCCATTGGGTGAAAATTAAGTGCTGGGATGAACCTGTATCTCAAAGCCCAGACACATTGATGTAAAGGAACCTATTTCAGGAATCTATCTTGAGAATCCATTAGGTTGGAACATATATATAAATACGTGATTGAAGGACTATCAGTGGCTAAGGGTAGCTGAATACTTTCTGTGAGTCCTTGCATCTTTTGAAATCAATTGATCTCAGAGTGTAGCTTTTTAAAAATCTGTTGTCCTGGTTTTTTCCCCCTATGAAAGGGCATAATTATAATTGATATTCATGTGTTTAATTCTGTATACCAATTAATACATAATCCCACATATACTACCTTTTCAAGAGAGGGTACATATGCTTTTCTTTTTTTTTTTGTACATATGCTTTCGACCTTGGCTTTTTTAAACAACCCTTTAACTCTTCATTGTTGTCTTAAAATACAGCTTTCATTTTTGTATAGTATAAAATACAAAATGTGTTCTATTAAATAAATAGTTCCCATTTTACTCTATACACAGGAAGGCTTATATTAAGATGAAGTGCCAGGCAGGCAATGGTGGTGCAGTGGCAGAGTTTTCACCTGCCATGCTGGAGACCCAGGTTCGATTCCCTGTGCCAGCCCATGAAAAAAAAAAATGGAGTGCTAACTTTTGTTAATTTTTTTCTTCCAAGAATCACATAATTTTTCAGTTATCGTGACTTAAATTATAAGTGTTTTTAGGGTCTGTAGACATTCTTAAGGAGTCCCATGAGCACATAGTGATGATAAATATGTGTGTCAATGTGGCCTTTTATCCTGTAACAAACACAGGTTTTGGAGTCTGACTGAAATGGAGTTGTGTTCTGACTTTACCAGTTACCAACATCTTTACCTCTCTAAACTTTACACTTTACTTTAGCTATTTGGAAAGTAAAGATAAGATAAAGCATCTTTATAAATTCAATATTAAAAATAATGCATTTCAAGGGATTTTTGAAGTGGCACCTGCTGTAATCATTATCATCACAATGCCAAGATGACCGCTTTAATGGTATTATTACTCCATGATTTAGAACTTATCTTTTATTAAACCAGTTGTCTTTAAGCCATTACTTTCCACACTTGAGTGCTTATTATAAAATCTAAAATGATGTGTAATGGTTCCTAGATTCCAAGAGGTCCTCCAAAGCTGGAATTGGTGTAGGTAAGAAGCATATTACTCAATCTAGAATTTATCTAAAGATGAACTTACTGATTCTGTTTATTTTGTTTGTTTTTTTCATTTTTAGCAAGATTTGGTTAGATGTGAAGTCATCATTTCATTTCCTGAAAATAGATTATATTCTCTTACTGATAAAGGTAATTCTGACAAAGGTTTCCTGATAGGAAGAAAAGGGACAAAAATGTAAAACTATTAAGGAATAATGATTTCCAAGAAAATTGGATTCTTCTATGGCAGTACATTTTCCTACTTCTTTGAGAACAATATAACTTTTTGATTGTTCATTACAGTCATATATGCAGGGGTTTGCAGATGGCTACATATTGGTCATAGGATGTGGTGGGAAGTAAAAAGAAAATCTGTAACAGCAAAGAAGTCCACAAACAAATTTTGGATGGCACAAACTTCATATGGGATAGTCTTGTCACCTGTTGATAGGTTGTACTGATGTCTAGGAATACAGGTAGATGGTAAGTGAAATTTCTAAGAAGGAGAAATTTCATAGTAAAAAGTACATGGCAGTTATAAGGTTTGACTCTATAACTGTGAGGGAGATGATTGTCAGGTTCCCGGTTACACTCAATATGTAGGTTAGAAATAGAAAGATGGAAATCAGAACCTTCATTGGTAGTTATCAGTCCATCCCAGCATGATAAATGTTGTTATTGTGCTGCTCCTTATCAATGAATCCTAACTTCTATTCAATCCACACTCATAATTCAGAGATATTTGATATGAAGAGAGAAGTGCTAACATCACTTTGCAACAGTTAATGGCCCCACATTCTAAGCCAACAATTTCATGTGCAAGGTTTTACAAATTTTGTTTTAAGCAGCATTATTACAGTAGAAGCTTAGCTTCCACAGTTGTGTGTTTTGGAACCACCATGGAACATTTCTTAACAAATAAAATTACTTTATCCATTTCACACAACAACATATTAGGAATTTTTACTCACAGTTTATATTTTATTTATCCATTCATGGGTTTTGACCTATCCATATAGCTATCTTGAACTGGTGTAGAAGCCAAGAGTTTAAAGCAAGACCTACAGAATTTGTTGCAAGCTGCTGGCCTCAGGATGGCAGCGGTAGACTGTGGCGATTGTTATGTAGAGCAGTCTGGGAGGAAGAGAATGTTTACCCCAAACAGTTATGTTAAGTATGAAGAACACTGTGAGATAAGAATCTTGCTCCCTCAGGAAATGCCTGCATATCTATTGACATCCTGTGGTATATAACTAAGATCTGGTTGAAAATAAAGTTGTCTGAAGTCTGTCTGAAGTAAACTCAAGCTTCAGACCCCCTGAGCCCGTCTGTGTCTTTCTTTCTTTCTTTCTTCCTTTCTTTCTTTCTCATCATTCCTTAATATCCTTCGAGCTCCATTTCTACAGGAAGCAACATTTGGCGCCCAAACATGGGGCTCGAAGAAGAAGACTCCAAATCAATATTAAGGAACCAAGGAAAAGTTTCATTAGAGGCACGTGTGTCTAGCCAATAGAAGAGGACTCGAGTCATATTGGTAAAGTAAGCATTTTCCTTGGATCATCAGGGTAACGGGTAATCATAATAGGCGGCTGGAGGAGTATGTGTGTGTGTTAAAGCTACTGGGGTGCCTGTTAAAACATCTGAATTAGTAAGCTTATTTGATCTCATTCAAAAACATTGTTGTTGGTTTCAGCCTTAAGGCCATAATGTTCTAAATCTTAAGTAATGGAAATTCTTTATGAAGACTTTGCAGTGAATATAAGACGGGGAAAATATTCCTGTTTCTATTTGGTTATTGTGTTCAGTCAGGCAATGAACTACCTGGCTCATGCTTTGTCTTAAACTCTAAGTTGTGTTTCTTCTCAATCTCCCACTACCACTTCTTACCCTGTTTCGACAGTTGCTTGAGCCGGACTCAGCAATTGGTGCCCAAACAGCGATCTAATAAGGGAACTCTTAAAGCATAAAGTGAGGAGATGCTCCAGGGACATCCACTACAAATACTACAGGCGGGCCTTTTTGGGTTGAGCAGTGGCCCTTATCTGTAGAGAGGTTTGAGGCTCTGACTTGGTTGATTTGGGACAGGTTGGAGCAGAATGTTTAGAGGAATCTCGTGGTTCTTGGAATTCTCTGATATTTATTGCAGGAGGGAGGTCAGGAAAATGGAGAATGTTGACTGATTTGATAAAAGTTGATACTGTGGTTCAGCCTATGGAGTCATTGCAGCCTGGCTTGCCCACACCAGTTGTAATTTCTAAGAACTGATTTATTATGATAGATTTTAAAAATTGCTTCTTTGCTGTGCCTTTGGCAGAGCAGGATAAAGAAAGATTGTTTTCTGGGCTTGTTCTTGATGGGCTGCCTTTATATAGGAATTCATGTACACCTGAGTCAGAAAGTATTCAGTGAGAAAGGTGCCATGCCAAACGGGGGTCAGTGCTCATTGATGGTTCCTGTGGCAGGTTGGTCCCCAACGGGGTGTGCAGTTTGGGATTGTAGTTCTGACTCAAGGTATTCTGTTAGGTTACCTTTGTTTAGTCTGAATGATTTTTCTATGGGATTTATACCAATACTATAGGTAAAGTCCTATGACTCAGAATGGGAACAGCAACCCCATCTTTTGTTAACTTAAATCCTCAATAAACAGAAATTTGGAAACTGGCCATGAGTTTAGCTCCTATTCATGTTTGAAAAGAGAAATATATTTTAAGAACTTTAAAACTAAAAATTCTTGTTAAAAACTATATATTGATAGTTAATGCATATTTGAAACATTAAAGTATTTTAAATATTTAACATTATTCTAACAAATTTAATTTTGATGGTAATTACATATGTGGTAAAATATTTGTTCAAAGTAATGATTTAAGTATGAAAAATATGAAAGATGTATTTTTATTAATAGGAAAAGAGAATAGTTTTATCCTAACATGAATAACTGTTACTAAGCGAGAAAAATATAGGACAAAGCCTAAACTAATATAATAAGTGCTGAGGGTTTATAAAAATAGAAATTATGGTTAAAATCAAGAAAGATTTAATGAGTCTAAAATGACAATGTTTACTTGGACTTTTAGCCTGTTCTAATGAAAAGATATAAAAATTTTTTTTCTAAATAATTAGTTAGAAAGCCAAGAGTCTGTTTTATCAAAATAACTTATGTTAACTTTTATCATGTTGTTATCTGTATAAAAAATACTGATTTTCTCCTGGGTATCATTATACTGGCAAAAAGTGCTTCTTTTCTTGCCCTAAACCAGGTGGCTTAATCTATTAATCTAAGTACTATTACTATAAATGAATCTATTACTGACTAAATAATATTCAAATCATTTAAATACCTAAATTCCTTTAAGCCAAAATACTTTAATGCTTTGTCCAGTGTTTATAAAAGCTATATATGTATAAACTAAATTTATCCCAAGATAACCATGGCTTATATTGGAAGCAGATCAGATTTGAGGGTTGAATGCAAGGAAAAAATATACTTGTGGAGTCTTTTTTGTTCACCTGATGTTGCCATTACATGCAACTGATATTGCTATCACATGACCTTGGTAAGAAATAGTTATAATGTACACTCTAGCTGGGAGGACTGGCTATCCCCCCCAGAAAGAGGTGTACTTTAATAAAGATATCTAGGTCCCAGGAAGCTCCTCTTGGTCCCTAGCCAGTTCCCAGAGGACCCAACTGGACCCGGTCATGTAAGCAAATCAGAATTTGGCCACTATTGTGAGAAAATATCATAAAAACTGCATGAAATAAATTCAAAATTAGCAAAAATGCACAACCAATTATAAAGAATCCACATTCTTGCATTCCTTTTTAATCAATCCAATGAATTCAATTTTAAAAATCTGGTCATTTACTATGGGTACACATCACTATTGACACTCTGCTTTCATTTTTGCTACCTGCCACTTTAGGAATTCCTAATTATATGTTACAAAACTTGTTTGATATTTTACAAGGAGATTCTGATTTATTAAGCAAAAGACAGTTAACAGCTGCAGCTGAATGAGAGTTACAATTAATTGAACAATGCATTAAAAAAGGACAGCTTGTTCAAATAGATCTAAAAAAGCCTGTTGATTTTATTATTTTCTTTACCTTGCAATCTCCCACAGGTCTATTTTAGCAAGATGGTGTTTTAAAATGGATTTTTTTACCAAACAATTGACAAAAATGTTTAAATACATATTTGCAAAAGATTATTTCTTTAATAGCCAAAAGTCACCAAAATATTATCAATTAAGAAGTCATAATCCTAATCGCATAGTGTGTGATCTCACAAAGGAAGAGGTTCAAAGTATATATATTTTCAATACCTCTTGGCAAACAGCATTAAATAATTTAAAAGAACAAATGAATAATCATTTGCTATGTCAAAATTTTTACAATTTTTAAAAATGAACACAATGGATTTTGCCTAAAATAGTTCTAGCTTCCCCGCTAGCTATTACTGTCTTGACTGATAATAATATTAATGGGAAGCCTGCATATGTCACCCCAGTGGAAAACAAGTTAAAAAATGCCTTATACCTCAGCCCAGCATACTGAATTAGCAGCTGTAATTCAAGTATTGCAAAGTTTTCCACAATCTCTTGATATTGTTTCTGATTTTGAATATGTGTACCAAACAGTTACTCACATTGAGATGGCTTCTTTGTTTAAAAGAAATGAATTGTCCTGAATGTTTTTACATTCACAAACATTAGTCAAAAGCTGAATTACTCCCCTTTTTATCATGCATATAAAGAGCTCAAACCAATCTTCCAGGTCCTTTATCATTACAAAATCAGCAAGCAGATACTTGTCAAACCTGTGGGTCTTTAAATGCACTCCCATTTGCATCAAGGATTAATCCTAGAGGTCAAAAAGCAAATGAATTATAGCAAATGGATGTTACTCGTATTTCACATTTTGGTAAAATGCAATATGTACATGTTATCATAGACACTTGTTCTCATTTCATCTGGGCTACTGTACAATCTGGAGAGCATTTCTCCCATGTTCGATCACATTTACGTAGTGCTTTTGCTGTTATGGGATGCCCTCAATCTATTAAAATGGACAATGGTCCTGTTTATACAGGAAAATAATTTCATAAATTTTATACTACTTTTAATATTACTCATATTACAGGAATTCCACACAATCCCTCAGGGCAAGGAATTATTGAACGAGCAAACCGGACGCTAAAGTCTATGCTTTTAAAACAAAAAGGGGGAGATGATGATCAGGAGGATGATGTTATGAAAATAAGTACTCCTAAAGATCAATTAGCAAAGGCATTATTTACTTTAAATTTTTAAAACATTTATGATAATTCATCACAGACTCCAGCAGAACAACATTTTAGCAATTTGGAAAAGAAAAATGATATATCCCAAACAGAACTGCAGCTGCAACCAATCTATTGGAAAGATGTTAAAGATGATTTATGGAAACCAGGAATGGTAAAGGTGTGGGGTAGGGGATTTGCTCTTGTCATTGCAGATGACGGAACTTCAGTTTGGATTCCCTCAAAGAGAATAAAACCCAGACATATTGTAAAGAAGGATTTTATAAAACTTAACAGTAGCTAACTTTTCTTATGTAAAGAAGGATTTTATAAAGAAAAGAGTTATGGGCCCCATCAGGCTAAAACAACCCGGGACTTCCCAGGGGCGGTTATCTGCTGCCTTTGTTATGCAAGGTTTTCTGCTGCCTTGGTTATGCAAGGTTGTAACTGCCGGAGAAAGTTTATCTAAGAATGCAACTGAGAAGGTTGAGTAAGGGAGTTTTGCATGAGACAGCTGCTTCTTGCAAGAAGCAGCTCCCATGACTCATGCGCGAAAAATGTTTGTTATCTGCTTCTTGCAAAATGTTCGTTATCTACTTCCTGCATAAAGCAGAACCTGTAACTAATGTTCAACCCTCAAACCCCACACCCTTATCCTGGCCCTCAAAAGGCTTCCCAAAACCCAGGTTCGGGGCTCTCTGTTCCTGCGTGTTCAGTGAGCCCCACGCATGTGTGGTAAATAAACCCCTTGCGTGTTGCATGAGAGAACGTCTCTTGGAGTCCTCCTTTGCGCGGCAAAACTCTCAAATTCTTACATTTGGAGGTCCCACCGAGATCGGCTCTTCGTAGGGGAAGGCTCCAACAGCTCTTTCTCTCGGGGTAAGTAAGGCCTTTTTTGTCTGAGGTGCGATCGCTTAGTCTGTCAGACTGGCAGTGACTGTCGGGGAGTCGCGTGAGCACTCCCTGACCGCAACCGACAGACGTGTCCAGGGGTTGCAGGTCACTCTCCCGAGGGACGCCTCGGGATTGGGGGACCTCCGGGGACGCCTGGAGGCTTCCTACAGGGCCGACTCTGATTCTGTTTCCCTTCTGACGGGGGGAGACTCGATCACAGTCATCGGGCCAGTCTGAGCTGTGTCTCTGAAACTGTGTAAACGTGGTGTGCCGGCTCTGTGTGTGTCTGTCTGTATTTGTGTGTTAGGAATTGTTTTTGTTTTACCAAAGATGGGTCAGGGAATGTCGACTCCACTTTCTCTGACCTTAAGACACTGGTCGGAGGTCAGGGAAAGAGCTCAGAATCTATCTCTTATTGTAAAGAAAGGCAAATGGCAGACCTTCTGCTCGGCCGAGTGGCCCTCCTTTAACGTGGAATGGCCTCGTGAAGGAACTTTTCATCTACCCTTGATTCGGGCAGTCAAGTCAGTCATCTTCCGCCCTGACCCGTATGGCCACCCGGACCAGCAGCCCTACATCATGGTTTGGCAGGACCTGTGTGAAAACCCACCTCCATGGGTAAAGCCGTTTCTTACTCCTCTTGGTCAACATGACTCTCCCTCTGTACTCCCAATCAAGGTGCCGGGTCCTTCTCAAGCTCCGAAACTCTATCCTTCTTTGTCTCCTGCAGTCCTACCGGAATCCCAATCGGATCTAATCCTCTTCGATGCAGGTCCTTCTTCCCCTCCTCCCTACCCTTCAGCTCCGGTACAGGACCCCCCTCTCTTAGCTCACCTTCTCCCTCCTCTAGTACTCTCTCTCCGCCCTCTTCCATTCCCTCTCCGCAGGTTCACCAACAGACGATCCCAGATGAACCAGGACCGGCACATAGTACACGAAGCAGACGAGCACTAAGCCCATCTGATGTGGCGGTCACTCTCCCCCTCAGACCGTACGGGCCTCCAGTGGATGACGGACACGGGGGAGAAATGCCCGCTCTACAATACTGGCCCTTTTCCTCCTCTGACTTATATAATTGGAAAAATAATAACCCTCCTTTTTCCGAGGCTCCCACTAGGCTGACTGGATTGGTGGAGTCCCTTATGTTCTCTCACCAGCCCACTTGGGATGATTGTCAACAACTCCTGGGGACTCTCTTCACCACGGAGGAGCGAGATCGGATCCTACTGGAAGCCAGGAAGCAAGTTCCTGGACAAGACGGGAGACCCACCCAACTCCAGCATGTCATCGACGATCGGTTCCCGCTGCGCCGCCCTAATTGGGACCCGAACACCTCTGAAGGTAGGGAGCATCTGTCCATCTATCGCCAGACTCTAGTAGCGGGTCTCCGAGCAGCCGCACGCCGGCCCACCAATTTGGCCAAGGTAAGAGGTTATTCAGGGAGGGGACAAATCGCCCTCAGTCTTTTTAGAAAAACTAATGGAAGCATACCGTAGGTATACTCCCTTTGATCCTCAATCGGAGGATCAAAGAGCCTCAGTGGCCATGGCCTTTATCGGCCAATCAGCTCCAGATATTAGACGCAAGCTGCAGCGCTTAGAGGGGTTGCAGGACCTAGCCTTGCGAGATTTAGTCAAAGAAGCTGAAAAAGTGTTTTATAAGAGAGAAACAGAGGAGGAAAAAGAACAAAGGAGAGAGAGAGAGAGAGAGGAAAAAGAGTTGGTAAGAGAGAAAAGGAGAACAAAAGAATTAACAAAGATCCTGGCCACAGTAGTTGAAAGAAACACTGAAGGTAGAGGACGAGCTGGAGAAAATCCCTCTGGTCGGCGTTATTGTACCCCTCTTAGTCCAGACCAATGCGCCTACTGCAAAGAAACTGGGCACTGGGCCAAAAACTGTCCGAAAAAACGGAGGGGTACTAGGCCCCCAAATTGGCAACAACCGGCCACATTGGCTCTAGAAAGTGAGGACTAGGGGAGTCAGGGCTCGGCACCCCTCCCCGAGCTCAGGGTAAAATTTAATGTGGAGGGGGTACCAATTAATTTTGAAGTCGACACAGGAGCAGTAGTGTCGGCCCTCCAAGAACCTATAGGCCCGCTCTCTACAAAAAAGTCCTTGGTGCGGGGAGCAAATGGCAGTCGCTACCGCGCCTGGACTACCAAAAGAACCATGGACCTGGGGAAGGGGAAGGTTCAACACTCCTTCCTAGTTATCCCTGAGTGCCCTGCCCCGCTTATGGGAAGAGACTTGTTAACTAAACTAAGGGCGAGAATCACCTTCAATCCTAAGGGGCCAAAGGTGGAATTTTTAAACCCGCTAGTAAGCCAACCTGTAATAACTGCCCTCACCTTGCCAGTCGAAGAAGAATATCAGCTGTACATAAAACCAGAACAGCTCCACAGTTCAATTCCTCAGGCCTGGCTTGAAGAATTCCCTAATTCCTGGGCAGAAGTTGCCGGGTTAGGGTTGGCAGTCAATCAGCCCCCAGTAGTAGTGACCCTAAAGCCCACCGCCTCTCCAATTCGGGTAAAACAATACTACTTAAGCAAGGAAGCCCGGGAAGGAATCAAGCCCCATATAGAGAAATTCCTTGGCTTGGGAGTACTTAAGCCCTGTCAATCAGCCTGGAACACTCCCTTATTGCCGGTCAAAAAGCCAGGGACTAGAGACTATAGACCGGTGCAAGACTTTCGGGAAGTAAATAGCAGAGTGCAGGATATACATCCTACGGTGCCAAATCCCTATAACCTGCTCAGCACTCTCCATCCTGAAAAGACTTGGTATACTGTGCTTGATCTAAAAGATGCTTTCTTCTGCCTGCCCTTGCATAAGGACAGTCAACCCTTGTTCGCTTTCGAGTGGATCGATCCAGAGACGGGATCCTCGAACCAACTGACTTGGACACGCTTGCCCCAGGGGTTCAAAAACTCCCCCACCATTTTTGACGAAGCTCTTCATAAAGACTTAAGCTCCTTCAGAATTCAGCATCCCAGAGTCACCTTGCTACAATATGTGGACGACTTACTGTTGGCAGCAGACACTAAGGAGGACTGTGAGTATGGAACCCGAAAACTGTTAAGTGAGCTAGCCACACTGGGGTACCGAGCCTCGGCCAAAAAGGCCCAAATCTGTAAAAGGGAAGTAATCTTCCTGGGATATACTCTTAAGAATGGAAAGCGATGGCTCACTGAGGCTAGAAAGAAAACTGTAACACAGATACCCCCGCCCACGACCCGAAAGCAGCTACGAGAGTTCTTAGGGACAGCGGGATTCTGCCGGTTGTGGATCCCAGGGTTTGCAGCCCTTGCTGCCCCATTATTCCCCTTGCTCAAAGGGAGCGCTGATTTCCAGTGGGGAATAGAACAGCAGGAAGCCTTCGACAGCATTAAGAAAGCGCTCCTGTCAGCTCCAGCTTTAACCCTCCCAGACGTGAATAAACCTTTCACGCTCTACATAGAAGAAAGGAGAGGCGTGGCTAGAGGGGTCCTAACACAGGCTTTAGGCCCCTGGAGGAGACCGGTGGCCTATCTGTCCAAGCGATTAGACTCAGTTGCCAGCGGATGGCCACGCTGTCTCAAGGCCATCGCGGCAGCTGCCCTCCTGGCAAAAGACGCAGACAAACTCACTCTAGGACAGAAGCTGACCATAATAGCCCCTCATGCCCTGGAGAGCATAATCCGCCAGCCTCCAGATAGATGGATGTCAAATGCCAGAATTACCCACTATCAGAGCATCCTCCTAGACAAAGACAGGGTGACTTTTGGGGCCCCATCAGCTTTAAACCCGGCTACCCTGCTCCCGGACGAGACCGCGGGACCTGTGCTGCACACTTGCCAAGAGATATTAGCTGAAGAGACCGGAATCCGCAGAGACTTAAAAGACCAACCATTACCTAACTCGGAGGTAACCTGGTTTTCGGATGGAAGCAGCTTTCTCCAACACGGTAAGAGGCGAGCGGGAGCGGCGGTAGTCAGTGGGACAAAAGTTATTTGGTCTTCTAGCCTCCCGAAGGGAACATCTGCCCAAAAAGCTGAACTAATTGCCCTCACAAAAGCTCTAGAATTAGCAAAAGAAAAACGAGCGACTATCTATACAGATAGCCGTTATGCCTTTGCTACTGCCCACATACATGGGGCAATTTACCAACAAAGAGGGCTATTAACCTCAGCTGGTAAAGAAATCAAACACAAGGAGGAAATTCTTAAACTCCTGGCAGCAGTCATGTTTCCCAAAGAACTAGCCATTGTCCACTGTGCTAGCCACCAAAGAGGTTCAGACCCAATAACCATGGGTAATAAGCGAGCAGATGAAGAAGCAAAAGCGGCAGCATTAAGGGACCCTGTAAACTTGGTCCTAATAACCAAAGAAAACCAGCAACCCCCTGAAACACTATCTGAGGTTACACCCCAAGGAGAATCGGAAGCCCTAGCTTACATACAGCAGGTCCACCAGCTCACTCACCTGGGGACAGGGAAACTACAGCAGCTCCTGCAAGACCAGAGGGAATTGTACCCTCTGGCAGCCTCAAAAAGGAAAGAACTGGCAGATCGCGTAGCCAGAGAATGTCGGGCATGTCAAATTGTGAACGCCTACCCCACCAAAGCTCCTAACGGAAAAAGACTAAGGGGAACTCGACCTGGGCAGTTCTGGGAAGTTGACTTTACTGAAATTAAACCTGCAAAGTATGGACTTAAATACTTACTAGTTTTTATAGACACCTTTTCAGGATGGGTTGAAGCCTACCCAACTAAGAGAGAAACGGCCCAGGTCGTAGTCAAGAAGATTATGGAAGAAATTTTTCCCCGGTTCGGTCTACCAAAGGTAATAGGGTCAGATAATGGACCCGCATTTGTAGCCCAGGTAAGTCAGGGTGTGGCCAGGATATTGGGGATTGATTGGAAATTGCATTGCGCATACAGACCCCAAAGTTCAGGGCAGGTAGAAAGAATGAACAGGACAATTAAAGAGACCCTAACCAAATTAGCTATAGAGACTGGCTTGAAGGATTGGACCATGCTCCTGCCTTATGCCCTGTTCAGGGCCCGGAATACCCCCTCTGCTCTCATGTGTAATCTAACCCCTTATGAAATCTTGTATGGAGCGCCACCTCCAGTCAAAGACATATCCTCCATTCTAGAGATTAATAGTTCCCTCCATACCCCCTTGCTTGACAGGCTGCGAGCCTTGGAAAAAGCCCAGCGGTTCCTGTGGCGGCAGCTCTCCACCTCCTACCAGCCAGGAGATAACAGAACTCCGCATCAATATCAGGTGGGAGACTTCGTCTACGTCCGCTGCCACCAGGTACAGACTCTTGAACCTCGCTGGAAAGGACCGTATCAGGTACTCTTGACCACCCCCACCGCAGTCAAGGTCGATGGCATCGCATCCTGGATCCATGCGTCTCATCTCAAACCTGCGCCTTCGCCCTCTGAGTCCCAATGGAAACTGGAAAGGACTGACAATCCTCTCAAGCTGCGGGTTCGTAGGGTTACTACTCCTTCTCCTCCTTCCCCTAGGGGAACCCAATTCCAACCCGCATAAGCCTTGGAAATGGACAATAACCAGATGGGATGATGGGAAGACTATAAAAACTTGGGAGGGAGCAGGGGAGCCTTCTTTTCTAGTGACCCCTTGTAATCTTACCACTCTGGGAAACGAGCCCTGCTGCGACCTGACCCCCATCTACCTATGTCCCGCATCCAATCAGGGAAAAAGTTACTGTAACAGCCCAGGACACTATTATTGTGCCTACTGGGGCTGTGAGACTTTAGCTTTAACATGGACAACCTTAGGCGACCCCTTCCTCAAAATAGGGTACCAGAAAACCTGTTCTAATCCTGGAAGCTGTGGGTCTGATGGATGGCCCGGGGCCCACCATGGAACACTCATGACCGGCGGTAGGCCTACAACAGATTTCTCACAAAACCCTTGTGCTAAAATTTGGCTTAATATCACTAACCCCTCAGATAATAGTTGGATAACTGGAAAAACCTGGGGAGCCAGATTATACGAAACCGGCACAGACAGGGGGAGGCTAATACTAATTAAAAAGGAAGAAATTCCCCAAAAAGCTATCAGGGTAGGCCCCAACCCTGTTCTGACTATGAAAAACCCAGGGCCTCGTGCGAAGCCTACGCCCCCAGGAAGGCCTAGCAATAGCTCCCTAATTCCCACTTCTTCCCCCCTTCCAACTCCCAATAGTACTTCTCCCTACAATCCAGAGACTCCTGGTGACCGATTATACAACCTAATTCTAGGAGCCTTTTCTGCCCTCAATCACTCCCGAGCTAATCTCACCCAGTCATGCTGGCTTTGCCTGTCAGCTTCGCCACCCTATTATGAAGGAATAGCTATAAATAAGTCATATACCATCCTCCCTAATGGCACGTCTTGCGACTGGGACAGCGACCATAAACTCACCCTGTCTGAAGTTACGGGACAAGGAACTTGTATAGGTAACCCTCCTCCCCACGTTAAAATCTTATGTGCCACCATTAATCAAACCCAAAATAATGATAAATTCCTTCAACCTCCCCCAGGTTTAAAGTGGGCATGTAACACTGGAATTACCCCTTGTGTATCTACAAAGGTTTTTAACAACTCTGTCAACTATTGTGTGTTGGTTTCTATATACCCCCGAATTCTCTATCATTCAGGGACAGAATTAGAAACTATACTATTAAGCCAAACCAGATACAGAAGGGAACCAATCTCAATAACCCTGGCAGTTCTTATGGGGGTAACTGCCGCTGCCGGTATAGGCACAGGGACTGCTGCCATTGTACATAGCAATCAGCAAACCAGTCAATTACAGGCCGCGATAGATCAAGACTTAAATGAAATAGAAAGATCTGTCTCAGCCCTTCAGAACTCTCTAACCTCCCTTTCAGAAGTAGTTCTGCAAAATAGGCGAGGACTTGACTTACTTTTCCTTAAAGAGGGGGGACTATGTGCAGCTTTAAATGAACAGTGCTGTTTCTATGCGGATCACTCGGGTGTTGTTAAAGAGTCCATGACAAAACTCAGAGAGCGCCTTCGTGAAAGACAAAAAGAACGAGAGGCGCAACAGGGGTGGTTTGAATCTTGGTTTACTAAGTCCCCCTGGTTGACAACGCTATTATCTGCTCTCGCTGGGCCTTTAATTGTGTTACTTTTAATAATAACTATAGGACCATATATTCTAAATAGAATTATACAGTTTTTACAAAGGCAGATTGGAAATGTCAAATTAATGCTCATCAGACAACAGTACTCAGTATTAAATAACCCAGAAAATCTCTAAGATTAGAGATATGTACAAAAAGGAGTGGGGAATGTAAAGAAGGATTTTATAAAACTTAACAGTAGCTAACTTTTCTTATGTAAAGAAGGATTTTATAAAGAAAAGAGTTATGGGCCCCATCAGGCTAAAACAACCCGGGACTTCCCAGGGGCGGTTATCTGCTGCCTTTGTTATGCAAGGTTTTCTGCTGCCTTGGTTATGCAAGGTTGTAACTGCCGGAGAAAGTTTATCTAAGAATGCAACTGAGAAGGTTGAGTAAGGGAGTTTTGCACGAGACAGCTGCTTCTTGCAAGAAGCAGCTCCCATGACTCATGCGCGAAAAATGTTTGTTATCTGCTTCTTGCAAAATGTTCGTTATCTACTTCCTGCATAAAGCAGAACCTGTAACTAATGTTCAACCCTCAAACCCCACACCCTTATCCTGGCCCTCAAAAGGCTTCCCAAAACCCAGGTTCGGGGCTCTCTGTTCCTGCGTGTTCAGTGAGCCCCACGCATGTGTGGTAAATAAACCCCTTGCGTGTTGCATGAGAGAACGTCTCTTGGAGTCCTCCTTTGCGCGGCAAAACTCTCAAATTCTTACATTATCGACCTGGACAAAAAATAACTAAATGGGTAATGTATACTATAGAACATACAATTTTGATTGCTGAAGGACAGGGACATATTTATACTTACTGGGATTATCTGTGGGCCCTAACATGGGCCAATTCAACTTTACCAAAATAATCTGAATACAAGTTTAAGATTTCTAGATCCAATAAAAAGAAAACTGGTGTCAAATTTAATTCCATTTTTAGAAAGACCTATATGCGTAAATCTATGGATACAAAGGATACTTGCCTGTTAGATGGGAAAGAAAGTTGGAATAGATGACAGTTATGTCACATGGATTGAGCAGTTATCATAATTAATGATTCCTATGGAATTGTAAGAGATGCAGCCCCTGTGGGGTCACCCATCTCTAACTTGAAGATAACTGAGACTATATGGACAGGCAAGCTAAATCAGGGTTTAATTCATGGAGGGTAATTTGTGCCAAATTCATGGGATGATAAATATAGCATTAGTGAAAGAAATTGACAGAAAATTTTTTCTAGGACTGAGACCAATTTTTATAGTCAATTCTAGTAACTATAACTTCTTTTTAAATAGCAGCCATAAGCACTATATACAAATATGTATTAGAGATCCATATATACTTGTTAAAGTTCATATGCATATAAGAAATCAAACTTCTAATTGTGAAAATTATTCTCTATTCACTTGTCCCCAAGCATTTATGTTGCAGGAAAATGAGACGATTATAGCAGAAAGGAGAAGAGGTATTTGGCTGCCAGTGCAGATGTCAAGATCTTTGCAATCCTCTCCAGAAACACATATACTGATCCATTTGGCAAAGGAATATCTAAAAAGGACTAATAGACTAATTGGATTCATTATTGCATCTGTCATTGGAATCATTGGAAGCATCACAGTGGCTGCAGTCACTGGAACCGCATTGCAACAAACTATACAGATGCTGCATTGTTAGAAAAACACCAGTGAACTGTGGCATAGACAATCTCATTGATGAGCAAACTAATAATGGACTAAATGATATAGAAATGACATTGGTTCATATTGGAGATCAAATGTATAATTTAAATTTTTTACAAAGTTTAAAGTGTAAAAGGAATAAGAGCAGTTTTTGTATTACCCTCTTTTAACATATGGCTTGTTTGAAATAGAATGGGAAAAGGGAATAGGCATCTTTTAAGGCTTTCAGATAGTTTAGGTCCTGATATCTTAGAATTACAAAAAAGGGGTATTAGAATGTAAATTAGAATATTCTACATATAGCCTATGGAAGTAATGTTACACAATCACTTACCTAAGAGCTAAAAAATCTTAGGTTTGGGGCTGTTTATACTTCGCTTCCTCCTCAGCTGTGTTTAACAACAAAGAAAAAGGTGATTCTTGCAAAAACTTGTTGGCTCCCTCCTGAATCAAAGTCAGAGAGCTTGACTGGCAGCCAATGATGGGTAAGACCCTTCAGTGCCTAAGGGCAACCTAAGACAGGCGCTGGCCACCTCTGCTTATAACAATGTGATTCTTGTGAATCAAAGTCAGAGAGCTTGACTGGTAGCCAATGACGGGTAAGACCCTTCAGAGCCTAAGGGCAACCTAAGCCAGGCGCGGTCACCTCTGTTTATAGTCACCCTAAAAAGGTGATTCTTGTTTTCCTCGGCTTATAAAATAAAAAGGGGGAAATGTAGAAGCCAAGAGTTTAAAGCAAGACCTACAGAATTTGTTGCAAGCTGCTGGCCTCGGGATGGCAGCGGTAGACTGTGGCGATTGTTATGTAGAGCAGTCTGGGAGGAAGAGAATGTTTACCCCAAACAGTTATGTTAAGTATGAAGAACACTGTGAGATAAGAATCTTGCTCCCTCAGGAAATGCCTGCATATCTATTGACATCCTGTGGTATATAACTAAGATCTGGTTGAAAATAAAGTTGTCTGAAGTCTGTCTGAAGTAAACTCAAGCTTCAGACCCCCTGAGCCCGTCTGTGTCTTTCTTTCTTTCTTTCTTTCTTCCTTTCTTTCTTTCTTTCTCATCATTCCTTAATATCCTTCGAGCTCCGTTTCTACAGGAAGCAACAAACTGGTAATTGCAGATGTATCTTAAAGCCAAATCTTAAACTTCTTCAGCAATTTAATGTCTTTCCTTGTAGTTTGGTTGATAAATTAGTACATTTACATGTCAAATGTTTGGGCCTCAATGTACAGGTTCTTCATATACTTTGCTTCTGATTTTGATTTCTGCATTATTAGAAGTTTTAAAATTTGTATTTTTCCTTCATCAAGTTTATACTCATTCTTTACTGTCTCTTCCTCATATAATTTTGTCTAAAGTTATCCTCATTATCTAAAATGTGCACGTACATTGAATGAGATATGCACAGGGTTGTATGGCATAATCGCAAGTTTTTATATTTTCCATCTGTTAAATGATGTTGAAACACACTCCAACATCTTGGCATCAATGTTACTAAGTACAGAAATCAGCTTTAATGTAATAATCTCATTCCCCACACTTGTTTTCACTGTGATTTCACTGTGCTGTTTCTAACATGGAAATAATAATGTATTCGTCATATAATATTGTTGAGAAATTAAACTACTTAACTGAGATTCTTCATAAAGGATCTTGTATTGTTTTCTGCATTTCCAACCTAAGGAATTCAGACCAAGAATTTAATAGTATTCTCAGTTGAATTTTCAGCCTCTTGCTTCTCCTAGACTTGCCAGCCCCACAATCATGAGTCTATTCTTTATTATGAACTCTCTCTCTCATCCATCCATCTGTTCATCCATCCATCCATCCACCCACCACCCACTTATCTATCCAACTATCTATTTATCTATCTATCTATCTATCTATCTATCATCTATCTATCTATCTATCTATCTATCTATCTATCTATCTATCTATCATCTGTCTGCCTATGTATTTATCTACTCTCATTCTTTATTCCTCTTTGTCTGTTACTATTCTCTCTCTCTGTATATATATACATCTCTGGAAAACCTTAACTGGATATATCTTGTTTGGGCTTTGTATATAACTGGTAGTAGATTGAATTATGTCCCCTCTCAGAGACATGTTCTTAATCTTAGTCTGTCTCCCTGTGGGTGTGAACTCCATTGTAAGGAGGACTCTTTGAAGTTGTATTATCAGTTAATGTATAGACTCATTTGTAAATAGCACCTTGTAGGATATGGTTTAAGTATGGCTAACCCTGAATCAGGAGGGCCTTAAAAGAATTCTTGGAGATCATACAAAGAGAAAGAAATTAGATATTCTTCTGTGCCACTCAAAATGTTGTCACCATATTAATCCTGTCATTTAGTAGCTAAATCCTTGGGATCCATAATGCAACCTCCTGCTCCTATTCTCCAGTGCATGCTTTCCTGAACATTCACAAGTCATTTTATAGTTCATTGCTCTACTTTAGGTTTCATCTTTATTTCTGGCTATTCTTTACACTTTTGTAATTCTTTCACCTATATATTCAAATGAATCTTTGTTACAATTTATCATGTATTTCTATGTGGTTGTAGTAGGATTATTTGAGGTCCCCAAAATCATTAATTTTCAATATTGTAAGTGCTATCATTCTCTCTCTAACCTCTATATTTTTACCTTATGCAATTATTCAGCCTCTCTATACTTTCACATATATTTTTATGTATATTAGAGAAGAACTGCAATGGAGTTTACCATGCATATACCAAGTGGAGCAATATTTTCTACTGTATCTTATGTAATTGTGAAATTGATTTCCATGCAAATTGATATTTGAGAAAAATTTTTACATAGTCTCTCTATAACATTAAAATAGTATGATGTTTTGGTTTGAAAAATGACTATACAGAAATTACCTGAGCAGTCATCATGCAAGCTATTTTAAAGACATTGAGAAAATTAATGTAACTGAATAAGGATATTTTAAAAACAACAAAGTCGTTGAACATCAAGGAGAAAATGTGCACGACCATTTATCTTTACTTTTGAAATCTCTCTTTATATACAGTTTATACTGCTTAACTGAGAACAACACTATTCTTTTCATTGAGTCCATGAAGGATTTCATAACTTGATTGTTTCTCAAGATGTAACTAAAGTGGTTGAAAGTAGGTGAAGTAGAAGAAATGAGCAGTGAAAATACTTTACTAATGGTCACCTCTTCTTCTGCTGTAGGATTCAGATAGATGAAAATGCACATTGCCATAGGTGATAGAAACCACAATCATATGGGAGGAACAGGTCGAAAAAACCTTCTTCCTTTGCTGGAGAGAGAGGAGTCTATAAATTGTTCTCATGATGTAAGCAGAGGAAAGAACTACACAAGTGAGAGTCATATTCAAGGTCAGTACTACACAGATTATGATCGTCTGTTCTATGAATCCTGTGTCTGAGCATGCTATTTTCACTAGTGGAAATGCATCACAGGTAAAATGATTGATGATGTTAGAGTCACAAAATTCCAGTTTTAAAAACAAATTAAGTGGTGGGATTATTATACACAAGCCATCAACCCAACAACAGATCATGAGACTCCTGCAGACCATTTTGCTCATGATGGTCACATAATGCAGGGGTTTGCAGATGGCCACATAGCAGTCATAGGACAAGGTAGTGAGGAGAAAAAAATCTGTTACTGCAAAGAGTTCAGTAAAAAATACTTGGATGACACAGGCATTATAGGTAATGATCTTTCACCTTTGCTGTGTTATACAAGTATTTATGAATACACGCAGATGTGAAGGAGATCTCTAAGAAGGAGAAATTTTGTAAGAAAAAGTACATGGATGTTTTCCACAGGGTGAGTGTGATGATGGTCAGGTTTCCAGTTATACTTAACATGTAGGTGAGAAATACAAATATAAAAATCAGAACCTGCAGCTGAGGGTCATCAGGGAGTCCCAGAGGAATAAATGTTGTTATTGTACTGTGTCTCATCACTGACGGCTGACTTCTGTCCAATCTGCAGGTGATATTTGGAAAGATTATCTTTTAGATTATTCGAATAACTTCTAAAATAATGAATAAAGCATATTCATTACTTTTTCCCAGTTACATTTAAAAAATTTACATTTTACTTCCATTCTCTGCTTAGGGCTTACTTTGCAAATAAGTTCATCTCTGATTAGATGTAATTTGGGGGGTAGTAATAATGCCCTTTGGCTTTCAGATTATTCCTGATTTACAAATTAAATTTTAAAGTCCAACCATTGATTTCATTTTTTTTCTTGCCACATTGCTTTTTTTTAAATAATGCTAATAAGCAGCAGATGGACTGAACTCACCATAGAAGCTCTAAGCAGAAAATAAAGGTTCTGATCCAAAACAATATTTTTGTTTGTTTGTGGTTTTTAGATATATGTTTACCTCCTCTTATCCACATTAAACCCTTCTGTTCCATCTTACATAATCCACCTTTTTTCTCCTGAATATGTACATCTTTTTTGACTATGTATGCAATCTTTACCTCTGGCAAAAGAGATGACTGCCTTCCTGTTCTTTAATGTCCATGAAAATGAATTACTTTTTCTTCATGATATCTTTTATGCCTAATAATAACAGATTTATTTCACAAGTTAAAAAACTTTTTTATTCTGTGTTTAGGCTGCACCACAGATACTTCTGAGGCCAATCATTAGTTAACTTATAAAATTTTTTTTTGCCTGGGCAGGCTCCAGGAATCAAATCTGGGTCTCCAGCATGCAGGCAAGAATTCTGCCACTAAGCCACAAATTGCACCACCCATCCATCATTAATTATACCACAAAGGATTCCAATGTTTCCAATGCACAATCGTTATCCTAATGCTTGAAATTTTCTGACATCAATATATAAGAAATTTTTCCCTTGTACCCAGTTTATTTGATTTAGGAGAAATTTCACTTTCTTGTTTAACTACTGTGTTCTCTTCTTACTGAGTGGGGCTGACCTAGCTTTGATTAATCCCGTATTTCACTGAGTTGCCAAAATAGGGAAGAAGCGCTGATTGAGGCCCATGGTTTACTTGCAAGTTATAACTTTCTTAGAGAATTCTGTATTCCATTCAACAATCACCAAGTATTTATATATAAGTTCAAGATACAGTAGAAGAGGTTTTTTTTTCTTTTTTCTTGCAACCCACCTATCTTCCTTCTGTCTTTTTCCTAGTATCTGTCTAATGCACACATCCCTGAGAAACCTTACTCAGACTTTACAGTTAGAGCATTATTTGGTCCTCAGATATATCTCTTTCCACCCCAAGATATTACAATATATTATGCATAAATGTTAACAAGACTGTAAAATAAAACTTAAAGATATCTGTGTATTCTCACTTCCAGTCAAATAGTCAAATGAACAGAGAATTCTTTGAGGAAATAATACCACTTCAATATTAAATCACTTTTTAGGGGTGAGGATAAAGGTGTATGCATATAGATTTCTGTACTTACAAAAATACTTTAATAATTTTATTTTGAGGTTGTATATACAGCCAAAGTTACCATTGGTATTTCTTATATTAAGCTAGTTGTGGATATATTTATGTCTCTTATGCATAAACACCTATCCAAACTGACTGTTATTTACTAAAAAGAACTTCTAAAAATGACATTACATAAATATCTATTGAATGCATTACAAAACATAAAAATTATCATTGAGATCCAATTTTCTCCTCAGGAGCAAAATATCACCAAATCCTGTAAATAGGATTAAAATCAAAGAGAAAAGCTTCATCATATTTACTCTTCTGTTTGTAAAGTAGAGTTTCTTTTGGTTGTTTAAACATGGCAATATTAATAAAATAATGTAGAAAGTAGTACTTTGATGAATGTATTTATATCTTCACCTTTACTGGCATGTCTAGGAATGCATAGAGCTCACTGAGGTTGCTATTCTTAATAAATCAAACAGTCCACCTGATAATGGGCTTCATGCAATTATAAGCCCCCATATATTAGTACTCTATCCATCACTGAAATGTAATAAGATTACTCATAAGGCTGGAATTCAGGAACTCAACCCACTGGTAGGAGAGATGATATACTAAACAACCAGGACAGAAGGAAGTGTTTTACCATTTAGAACCTGGCTTTCTTTAAATTGCTGAATGTGCCAGTAAGTGAATAAAATGTTCTTTGGTGACATGCATTCAGAAGTAATTAATGATTTTCTGAGTAATGATATTTGGCAAAAAACTAAAACCAAAAATAAGCAAGCTTTTATGGGGACTGTGTCCTTGGAGACAGGAAATAAAACATCAGCACTGGACACAGGTCAGGAGGATAATATTAAAGAACATAGCTCATATTTTTAACTTCTGTGTCTACTAAGTCATTTGTCAGATCAAAATCCTTTACATATGAATAGAGTCCTCAAATATATTACGTGAATTTTCATCATTGGGTAAATTCACTTAGATGAGCACAAGAAAGTTTACCTGATTATATGAGGCTACTGCTTATGTTGAAGACCTTATCCTTCCATATGTTTCTTCTCTAAATATACCCACTATGGCACAGGTATTATTCACAATGAATAAAAATTTGCAACTGTATATTATAATTGGATGGGAAAAACATGATTTTACATCTTTAAACACATCTTAATTTATCATAATATCAATTTTTCTTCTTTCCAGTTTAATAGTATTAATCAAGTTAGCTGTATGAAGATGTTGGTATTTATTTTACCAGTGCCTGAATTCGATGTATAGTGTTTGTTTTCCATTTTGCACAGTAATTAGTCATCCTATCAAAAGCATCTTCATAGCAATATTTTTTCTGAATGAGTAAGAATAATATCTCAAAGTGTGAATTATAGATTAAATGTGCAGACATAGATTAAAATGTTAATTTATATTTAGAAATTATGAAATTGAGATAAGCTTATTTCAAAAATTTGCCACTGTAGTTACGTCATACATTATTTTTAGTTTTGATTCCATTTAAAATTTGTTCTTTTGTATATGCTAACATGTTTGAAGATTATAATAAGTCTTTAAACATGTCTGTGCCTATTGTGGCATGTGGTTTATCGTTTTACATATTCAGATGTATTGATTTGTTCTTGCTTTTCTTTTTTAACATATTGAGGTATAATTGATACACAGTAAGCCGCACGTATCTAAAACCTAAATTTTGATAAGATTTAACATATGTGTAACTCCCTAGAGATATCACCACAATCAAGGTAATGAACACACCACTCATTCCCAACAGTTTGCTTGTGATGTTTTCATCTCTCCTTCCTAACATCACGCAATTTTGCTATTCACAGCTATAAGCCTGGATCACTTTTCTGTCAGTATAGATTAGTTTGCTTTCTCTATAAACATATATAAATGTACTTATTTTCATCTGGCTTATTTCAGAGTACTTTTTTGAAATTCATCTATTTTCTTGCCTATATTGGCAGTTAATTTCTTTCCACTTCTGAGAAAATTTCCAATGTGGGATATTTGTCATTTGAACTCCTTATACAATTATAAATAAAATAATAAATAAAATTGCTGTGGACATTCATGCCAAAGTCTCTGGAATGGCATGTACATTCATCTCTTTTGGATAAGTACTTAGAAGTGGAATAGCTGAGTCTTGGAAGGTATATGTTCAAATATTTAAAGTGCCAAATGCTTTTTCAAAGTAATTAGTAATGTAGGAGTGCATATTTTGTCCACTTCCTTGGAATAATCAGTCTTTATACTCTTAGGGCCTTAGTAGGTATGTATTGGTATCACTAGAGATTTTACTTTGGGTAAACCTAATAGCTAATGAGGTGAGAACTTTTGGGATACTCAAATATACTTTCCTTGGTGAAGTGTCTGTTAAATTATTTCCTATCTTTTAAGTTTGCTTTTTTTTTCTTATTAATGAGATTTGATAGTTCTTTATAAAGTTTTGATACAAGTCTTTTTGTCAGATATGTGATTTGCTCATTTCTCATTCTTTTTTTCTTTTTTTTTTTTCAGGAGGTCAGGCACTGAAATGAACCCAGGTCTCTGGCATGGCATGCAAGAACTCTGCCACAGAGCCACCATTGCCTGCCTTTCTTTTAAAAGTGTCTTTTTAACAGAGAATTTCTCAATTTTGATGAATTGCTTTACATCAATTGTTAATGGATCATGCTTTTGTGGTTTTGCTAAGAAATTGTGGCCTAACCTAATATCCATATTCATTGTGTTAGTTTTAGTAAATAGTACACAGTATGGATAGAAGAAACAGAGCCTGGGATCAAGTGACCAGCAGATGTCAGCCAGAAGACCACCCAGCTGAGAGAGGTGTTAATGACCCATTATCCTTCTTTGAATTATCGTATCTTTCACTGGATGCTTTGCCTTTGTTTGGACATTTTCATAGGCTTAGAAGTGTAAACCTGTAAATTATTAGATTCCCCTTTTTAAGAGCTGTTCCAGTTCTGGTATATCACATTCTAGCAGCTTGCAAACTACAAAACTATCAATTAAGAATATCCAATTCCTTAAAAGATAAATATTCTAGAAAGTGGTCTTCATAGATTATTCTGTTCCCCACGTTTTGAGTTGGATTGTGTGTGATGAGCTCATGATTCTGAGGATGCGGCTTTTCAGTGAAAGAAAGAAATAAAAGGAGCTCTAAAACTATATATAAGATGTGGACTTGTTACAAACAGTCACATTTTAGTGTTTCTGAGATAGAATATTTATTTAAAATAAGGTAACAATGTATATAAATCAAAACTTTACAAAGAAATCTTACTCTTTTTAACCCCATGCTGCTGCATTTATTTCTGACATCTTTATATGATTGCCACTGTCCTAGGCTACTATCCTTAATTTTATATCTTCTGCAGATACCTTCACTCCATTCTTGAATGAGGAATTATGATTCACCTTTCCCTATTCCTTCTGAAAGCTGTAACAAATTTGTGTGTCTAATCTTAGACAAAGATTCAATAGCCATTTGTTGAAAGTTTATGACTATATAAAAATACAGATGATGATAATTATTCAACTACATTTTCAAATCCAGCTTCACAGCCCAGTTCAGGCCTCCTTCAATGAGCAGGTTCATGACGTGTGCTCTAATATCTCCAAAAACTAGATAAGGCATTAAATTGGTATCTCTTTTAGCCTCCAGTATCTTAGAACAGCTAGAAGTAAAAACCTAAAATTGTGGAATTGTAACCCATGTCAAACTCTGAAATATGTTCTACAAATAATTGTGGTGCTGTGCTTTGAAATTTATTGCTTTTTTGTATATATGTAATTTTTTACAAAAAGAAGAAAAAAATGTGGTTGGGGTGATAAATATATTTAAGCCTTTTCGCCTCCTGTATTCTGGAGCAGCTAAAAGGAAAAATCTGAAAGGATCGTATGGTAGCCCATGACAAACTCTGGGATCTGTCTTGTAACTACTTGTTGAAGAGTAGTTTGAATATTGTTGCTTTTTTATTTCTTTGCTTTGTATATATTATAGTGTACAATAAAAAAGTTAAAAAAAATTCTAAGCCTATGAATTTCCTGGACATATTCCCTTAATTCATATACTATATCTCCTTCCCAAACTGCCTATGCAAACTTTTCTGGTACCTAACATTTCCCCTGCTCTTGATGCTGTAAGATAAGCTCAATAGCATAAATTTTTACCCCTCAGTTCTAAAGTATTTGGCTTGTAACCAAGTAATAGTGATTCAAATCATGAGGATGAAATATCAAGCTTCATTCTGGTATCACGTCCAAATCATGTTCTTCTATCCAGTTTTACTATTAAAAAGCCAATATATTAGTATTTATCTTATTTCTAGTTAAAATTTTTAATTTTCTGAAATCACAGGAGAGAAGTCCAATTACAAATTAGCTTTTTCAAATAATTCAAATTTCATTTGTTAACTTTAACTATTTGACAAACATTTTAATTTAAAATATATTCGGATTAATGTTCATGATGGTAAGTAATAGTTTGGCAGACAATATTTCTATTAGTGTGAGACATGACAGAACTAAGGATTTGAATAAGGATAAACTCCTCAGTTGCCTTCTTAATGACGACTATGTGACTTCAAAAATCAGAGAGGAAAGGAACAGTGAAGACTCAGCCAATTTCGTATTCTGAAGCGTTCCAAAACCTTTGGTCTTTTGCCTTCAATTTGATGAATCCATAAGGTACATCTATCAGTAATTTAAATAAGTTACAGAAAATGTAAGTTTATAGAGAAATCATGCAGAAAATACTTTCCCTATACCCATCCCCTACACAGGGTTTCTTCTGTTATTAACACTGTGCTTTAGTGTGGTAATTTTGTTACAATTAATGAAACAATATTGTTATAATTACGTTAGCTATAGTCCATAGTTTATATTAGGCTTAGCTGTTTGTGTTGCTTCATCCTGTGTCTTTTTAAAAAGATTTTTATTGTGAAATATAGCATATGTGCAGAAAAATAATAAATTTCATAGTACAGTTTAACAAGTAGTTATAGAACAGATTTCAAAGTATGGTATGGATTACATTTCCAAAATACCAAATTTTCCTTCTGGCTATTCAGATACACTGGAAACTAAAATGAAATATCTATATAATAATTCAGTAGTCATAATCTTTTTTAAATCCTAACTTTGTTACAACTCCTCCCTCTCATTTGATCATTCTCTCAGTTTTCAGGAATATATGGCCAATGACCACTGCTTCTTCATGTTGAAAATGGGTGTCCACATTATGGGTAGGAGAAGGCAGCTTTTGATATTTTGGGAGAGAAAGGTACTTCTAAGTTTCAGAGGTTATCTGGAATAGGAACAATCTGGAGGTTTTAAGTTTCTGAAAAATAAACTAAATAAGTAAAACTTTTATAAAGTCTTAGTTCCCTGGGTTTTCTTTAGGGTTTTCAGGAATACTTTTGGTTGGGGCTTAGCATGCTGTGGCAATTTATAATATCTAGATGAAGCTTGAATAAATAAATCTCCAGACTTGACCTCTCGGCTGTATTTTAAATCTCTTAGTCATTAACACCTTATTTTGTTACATTTCTTTTCCCCTTTTGGTCAAGCAGGCATTCTCAATCCCATGATACCAGGCCCAGGCACATCCCTAGGGGTCATGTCCCATGTTTTCAAAGAAGCTTATATACCTGAACTTCAGGTCCCTGGCAGGGAGGGTAGTGAGTTTATTTGCTGAGTGTGGCTTAGAGAGAGGCCACATCTAAGCAACAATAGAGGTTCTCTGGAGGTGACTCATGTTGTTTATAAGTAGGCTTAGCTTATCATTACAGAAATAAGTTTCATAAGGGTCAGCCTCAAGATTGAGGGCTTGGCTTATTAGATTGAGAGTTCCCAATGCCCCCAGATGGAAAAGTTTAATAGTTCCATAGTTTTTCTCCAGTGCCTTATTTGCAAATAATTTTTTATTGTCTGCCAGAAATACAATTACATTCAGCTATTCAGAATCATCAGGCCTCATTTTCTATTTCAGGCTTCATGTATTAGATTGTTTAAATAGACTGGTCACACTGGTTAAATTAGTGTTCAGCAAAATTTAAACTTTTAAAAATATTTTTATTGGTAAAACAACATAAAAATATACAAACATTCCATACACGATATACAATCAGTGCCTCACAATATCAGCACATAGTTGTGTATTCATTACCATCACCATTTTTTTGAACATTTGCATCACTCCAGAAAAAGAAATTAAAAAAAATAAAAAAACTCATAAATGCCATATCCCTTTTCCCTCCCTCTCATTGAACATTAGTATTTCCATCTACCCAATTTATTTTAAGGTTTGTTCTCCTTTATTATTTGTTTATTTCTTATCTATATTTTTTACTCATCTGTCCATACCCTAGTTAAAAGGAGCATCAGACACAAGGTTTTCACAATCACACAGGCATGCTAAAAGCTTTCCCTCCAGTCATTCCAATATACCATAAACTGAAAAGGGGATATCTGTGTAATGCTTAAGAATAGACTCCAGGATAACCTCTCAACTTTGTTTGAAATCTCTCAGCCCTTGACACTTTATTTTGCCTCATTTCTCTCTTCCCCCTTTTGGTCAAGAAGGTTTCCTCAATCCCTTGATGCCGGGTCCCATCTCATCCCAGAATTTCTGTCCCACGATGCCAGGAAGGTTTATACCCTGGGAGTCATGTCCCAGGTAGAGAGGGGGAGGGCTGTGAGTTCACTTGCCATGTCGGCTTAGAGAGAGAGAGACCACAGCTGAGCAACAAAAGAGGGTCTCTGGGGGTGACTCTTAGGCCTAATTTTAGGTAGGCTTAGTTTATTCTTTAAGAAATAAGTTTCATAGGGGTGACGCCCAAGATCGAGGCCTCAGCCTATTGATTTGGTTGTCCCCACTGCTTGCTAGAATAATAGAAATTCTTCACATGGGGAGGTTGAATATTGCCCCCTTTCTCCTCATTTCCCCAAGGGGACTTTGCAAATACTTCTGTATTCACTGTTCAGATCTCTTGGGGTGTCACCTTAATCTGGGCAAAACCAACAAAATCTCATGCCCTATTTAAGATTCTGTGTACTTATGGAGTTCAACTAAACAGACCATAAATTAAATTAGGAAATGCACTACCCAGTGGCCAGGAGGAAAAAAACTGTTCAAGAAATATTATATCATACAAATATAAGTGATTAACCTGTCACTTGTTACTGTACAAAATCTAGGGATACAAGTAGATGTAAATAAAATTTCTAATAGGGTGAAATTTTGTAGGAAAAAAAATACATGTGTATTTTAAGGTGGCTGCCCACTAAAGTAAAGAATTGGATGGTCAGATTTCCAGTTGTACTCAACATGTAACTGAGAAACAGAAAAATAAAAATTGAAATCTGTAGTTGTAGATCAACTGTCAGTCTCAACAGGATGAAGGTTGATATTGTGTGGTTCTTCAATATTGACTAATGAATTTATCCAAACTTCAAGTACAATTTAGAGTTTTTTATTTAAATAAAATAGTATCTCATTAAAATGGCAGTGAATAATGACAACTAGAGACAACAAGCTGGCACATGTATTTGTACCTATAAATTAGCAATTAATATTGACAGTACTCTGGTGAGCTTAGCAACTCAATTGTGTATTATTTTCTTTGTAGATATATGATAGATTTTTAAACATATTTAAAATATTAGTCTACTGTCCCAATTTCCCTTTTTGTCACATTTTAATGTACATTCAGGATTGGATTTTCCCAAGGAATTAGTATTTGACTGATAATGTAAGATTCGCCAAAATTATTATTGCTTTATAGGTCTATGAGTTCTTCTTCATTTTAAAGTTGATTATTTAAATGTAATCATTTGTGTCATGTCTTTTCTTGAAGATTCGGCCCTTGATAAACTGTAAATATCTAACAAATAATTTGTACTCTGTATTCATGCTTTATCGAGTCATATAAATTGAATTGTATATTTCAGTACTATGATCAAATATGTATTTTCGTTGGTTTGTTTTGTATTTGAAGGGCAACTTTTACATTGTTGGGTGCTACTTTTATACTTTAACTTAATCTTATTTTTATAGATTCTTAAGGTGTAATTATAGGTCACATGAGAATTTTCTTCCTGTAATATAATGTCATACAAATCCCTCGAAATTACTTTTGCTGCATTCCCCTATTGATACATTAGGGTTTCATTTTCATTGATTCAGTTTACAATATCCAACTCAAAATATTTTTCCATTTCCCATGTAATTTTTTCTTGGATATATGAATTAGTAAGTGAGTTATTTATAATTTCAAAATATTAGAGCATTTTCCAGATATCTTTCCTATATTGATTTAAATTTTATTTAATTCTGGTTGGTGATCATTTCCTCTGATTTCAATCCTTTAAAATTTTTTGTTCTCTTCCTTATGCCTGTTTCGTGGGTGTTTAAAAGATTGTACATTTACCTGTTTTGGGACATAGGGTTCTTTAAGTATCAGTTGGGCCAAATTGGCTCATTGTGTATTTCAAGTCATTTTTACTTTGATGATATATGTCCCACTTATCTCTATTATTATTCCTTCTCTGAGATCTAAATTTCTGGTATGTATATAGCAACTATCAACCTGCTATTTGTTTTCTGTCCATCTGTACTTGGTAACTTTTTCCTGTTTCTTGCCTTCTTTTGGACTATTTTTATGATTCTACTTTATCTCCATTATTTCTCGCTAACCATACTCTTTGATGTGTTGTTGCTCTAGGCTTTTCGATATACATTTCTAACTTATCACAGTCTATCTGCAAATAATATCATGCTACTTTATGTATTATATAAGAATTGTACTGTGGTACACTCTATTTCCCCCAGCTGTACCTTGCGCTTATTTTAGTCTTCCATCTGATTTCTACATGCCATAAACCCAGACCCTTAATTTTATTTCTTTATTTTTTTTTATTAATTAAAAAAAATTAACTAACACAACATTAGAAATCAATCCATTCTACATATGCAATCAGTAATTCTTAATATCATCACATAGGTGTATGGTCATCATTTCTCAGTACATATGCATCGATTTAGAGAAAGAAATAGCACGACAACAGAAAAAGAAATAAAGTGATAACACAGAGAAAACATAAATAAAAATAAAAAGTACAAAAATATATAAGAGAAAGAAAAAAAAACAAAAAAAAACTATAGATCAGATGCAGCTTCATTCAGCACTCCAACATAATTACATTACAGTTAGGCAGTATTGTGCTGACCATTTTTTTTTTTTTTTTTTTTAGACATCATACCATTCTACATATGCAATCAGTAATTCTTAACATCATCACATAGATGCATGATCATCGTTTCTTAGTACATTTGCATCGGTTTAGAAGAACTAGCAGTATAACAGAAAAAAATATAGAATGTTAATATAGAGAAAAGAAAATAAAAGTAATAATAATAAGAACAAAACAAACAAAACAAAACAAAACAAGAACCTATCGCTCGGATGCAGCTTTGTTCAGTATTTTAACATGATTACTTTACAATTAGGTATTATTGTGCTGTCCATTTTTGAGTTTTTGTATCTAGTCCTATTGCACAGTCTGTATTCCATCAGCTCCAATTACCCATTATCTTACCCTGTTTCTAACTCCTGCTGAACTCTGTTACCAATGACATATTCCAAGTTTATTCTCGAGTGTTGATTCACATCATTGGGACCATACAGTATTTGTCTTTTAGTTTTTGGCTAGACTCACTCAGCATAATGTTCTCTAGGTCCATCCATGTTATTACATGCTTCATAAGTTTATCCTGCCTTAAAGCTGCATAATATTCCATCGTATGTATATACCACAGTTTGTTTAGCCACTCGTCTGTTGATGGTCATTTTGGCTGTTTCCATCTCTTTGCAATTGTAAATAACGCTGCTATAAACATTGGTGTGCAAATGTCTGTTTGAGTTTTTGCCCTTAATTCCTTTGAGTATATTCCCAGCAATGGTATTGCTGGGTCGTATGGCAATTCTATATTCAGCTTTTTGAGGAACCGCCAAACTGTTTTCCACAGTGGTTGCACCATTTGGCATTCCCACCAACAGTGGATACGTGTGCCTCTTTCACCGCATCCTCTCCAGCACTTGTCATTTTCTGTTTTGTTGATAATGGCCATTCTGGTGGGTGTGAGATGATATCTCATTGTGGTTTTGATTTGCATTTCTCTAATGGCCAGGGACAATTGAGCATCTCTTCATGTGTCTTTTGGCCATTTGTATTTCCTCCTCTGAGAGGTGTCTATTCAAGTCTTTTTCCCATTTTGTAATTGGGTTGGCTATCTTTTTGTTGTTGAGTTGAACAATCTCATTATAAATTCTGGATACTAGACCTTTATCTGATATGTCATTTCCAAATATTGATTCCCATTGTGTAGGCTGTCTTTCTACTTTCTTGATGAAGTTCTTTGATGCACAAAAGTGTTTAATTTTGAGGAGTTCCTATTTATTTATTTCCTTCTTCAGTGCTCTTGCTTTAGGTGTAAGGTCCATAAAACCGCCTCCAATTGTAAGATTCATAAGATATCTCCTGACATTTTCCTCTAACTGTTCTATGGTCTTAGACCTAATGTTTAGATCTTTGATCCATTTTGAGTTAACTTTTGTGTAGGGTGTGAGATATGGGTCTTCTTTCATTCTTTTGCATATGGATATCCAGTTCTCTAGGCACCATTTATTGAAGAGACTGTTCTGTCCCAGGTGAGTTGGCTTGACTGCCTTATCAAAGATCAAATGTCCATAGATGAGAGGGTCTATATCTGAGCACTCTATTCGATTCCATTGGTCGATATATCTATCTTTATGCCAATACCATGCTGTTTTGACCACTGTGGCTTCATAATATGCCTTAAAGTCAGGCAGTGCAAGACCTCCAGCTTCGTTTTTTTCCTCAAGATGTTTTTAGCAATTCGGGGAACGCTGCCCTTCCAGATAAATTTGCTTATTGGTTTTTCTATTTCTGAAAAATATGTTGTTGGGATTTTGATTGGTATTGCATTGAATCTGTAAATCAATTTAGGTAGGATTGACATCTTAACTATATTTAGTCTTCCAATCCATGAACACGGTATGCCCTTCCATCTGTTTAGGTCTTCTGTGATTTCTTTTAGCAGTTTTTTGTAGTTTTCTTTATATAGGTTTTTTGTCTCTTTAGTTAAATTTATTCCTAGGTATTTTATTCTTTTAGTTGCAATTGTAAATGGGATTCGTTTCTTGATTTCCCCCTCCGCTTGTTCATTGCTAGTGTATAGAAATGCTACAGATTTTTGAATGTTGATCTTGTAACCTGCTACTTTGCTGTACTCATTTATTAGCTCTAGTAGTTTTGTTGTGGATTTTTCTGGGTTTTCGACGTATAGTATCATATCATCTGCAAACAGTGATAGTTTTACTTCTTCCTTTCCAATTTTGATGCCTTGTATTTCTTTTTCTTGTCTAATTGCTCTGGCTAGAACCTCCAACACAATGTTGAATAATAGTGGTGATAGTGGACATCCTTGTCTTGTTCCTGATCTTAGGAGGAACGTTTTCAATTTTTCCCCATTAAGGATGATATTAGCTGTGGGTTTTTCATATATTCCCTCTATCATTTTAAGGAAGTTCCCTTGTATTCCTATCCTTTGCAGTGTTTTCAACAGGAAAGGATGTTGAATCTTGTCAAATGCCTTCTCTGCATCAATTGAGATGATCATGTGATTTTTCTGCTTTGATTTGTTGATGTGGTGTATTACATTAATTGATTTTCTTATGTTGAACCATCCTTGCATAACTGGGATGAATCCTACTTGGTCATGATGAATAATTCTTTTAATGTGTTGTTGGATATGATTTGCTAGAATTTTATTGAGGATTTTTGCATCTATATTCATTAGAGAGATCGGCCTGTAGTTTTCTTTTCCTGTAATATCTTTGCCTGGTTTTGGTATGAGGGTAATGTTGGCGTCATAGAATGAATTAGGTAGTTTTCCCTCCACTTCGATTTTTTTGAAGAGTTTGAGGAGAGTTGGTACTAATTCTTTCTGGAATGTTTGATAGAATTCACATGTGAAGCCGTCTGGTCCTGGACTTTTCTTTTTAGGAAGCTTTTGAATGACTGATTCAATTTCTTTACTTGTGATTGGTTTGTTGAGGTCATCTATGTCTTCTTGAGTCAAAGTTGGTTGTTCATGTCTTTCCAGGAACCCGTCCATTTCCTCTAAATTGTTGTATTTATTAGCGTAAAGTTGTTCATAGTATCCTGTTATTACCTCCTTTATTTCTGTGAGGTCAGTTGTTATGTCTCCTCTTCCATTTCTGATCTTATTTATTTGCATCCTCTCTCTTCTTCTTTTTGTCAATCTTGCTAAGGGCCCATCAATCTTACTGATTTTCTCATAGAACCAACTTCTGGCCTTATTGATTTTCTCTATTGTTTTCATGTTTTCAATTTCATTTATTTGTGCTCTAATCTTTGTTATTTCTTTCCTTTTGCTTGCTTTGGGGTTAGCTTGCTGTTCTTTCTCCAGTTCTTCCAAATGGATAGTTAATTCCTGAATTTTTGCCTTTTCTTCTTTTCTGATATAGGCATTTAGAGCAATAAATTTCCCTCTTAGCACTGCCTTTGCTGCGTCCCATAAGTTTTGATATGTTGTGTTTTCATTTTCATTCGCCTCGAGGTATTTGCTAATTTCTCTAGCAATTTCTTCTTTGACCCAGTCGTTGTTTAGGCGTGTGTTGTTGAGCCTCCACGTATTTGTGAATTTTCTGGCACTCTGCCTATTATTGATTTCCAATATCATTCCTTTATAGTCCAAGAAAGTGTTGTGTAAGATTTCAATCTTTTTAAATTTGTTAAGACCTGCTTTGTGACCCAGCATATGGTCTATCTTTGAGAATGATCCATGAGCACTTGAGAAAAAGGTGTATCCTGCTGTTGTGGGATGTAATGTCCTATAAATGTCTATTAAGTCTAGTTCATTTATAGTAATATTCAGATTCTCTATTTCTTTGTTGATCCTCTGTCTAGATGTTCTGTCCATTGATGAGAGTGGTGAGTTGAAGTCTCCAACTATTATGGTATATGAGTCTATTTCCCTTTTCAGTGTTTGCAGTATATTCCTCACGTATTTTGGGGCATTCTGATTCGGTGCGTAAATATTTATGATTGTTATGTCTTCTTGTTTAATTGTTCCTTTTATTAATTTATAGTGTCCTTCTTTGTCTCTTTTAACTGTTTTACATTTGAAGTCTAATTTGTTGTATATTAGTATAGCCACTCCTGCTCTTTTCTGGTTGTTATTTGCATGAAATATCTTTTCCCAACCTTTCACTTTCAACCTATGTTTATCTTTGGGTCTAAGATGTGTTTCCTGTAGACAGCATATAGAAGGATCCTGTTTTTTAATCCATTCTGCCAATCTATGTCTTTTGATTGGGGAATTCAGTCCATTGACATTTAGTGTTATTACTGTTTGGATAATATTTTCCTCTAACATTTTGCCTTTTGTATTATATATATCATATCTGATTTTCCTTCTTTCTACACTCTTTTCCATATCTCTCTCTTCTGTCTTTTTGTATCTGACTCTAGTGCTCCCTTTAGTATTTGTTGCAGAGCTGGTCTCTTGGTCACAAATTCTTTCAGTGACTTTTTGTCTGAGAATGTTTTAATTTCTCCCTCATTTTTGAAGGATAATTTTGCTGGATATAGGAGTCTTGGTTGGCAGTTTTTCTCTTTTAGTATTTTAAATATATCATCCCACTGTCTTCTAGCTTCCATGGTTTCTGCTGAGAAATCTACACATAGTCTTATTGGGTTTCCCTTGTATGTAATGGATTGTTTTTCTCTTGCTGCTTTCAAGATCTTCTCTTTCTCTTTGACCCCTGACATTCTAACTAGTAAGTGTCTTGGAGAATGCCTATTTGGGTCTAATCTCTTTGGGGTGTGCTGCACTTCTTGGATCTGTAATTTTAGGTCTTTCATAAGAGTTGGGAAATTTTCAGTGATAATTTCTTCCACTAGTTTTTCTCCTCCTTTTCCCTTCTCTTCTCCTTCTGGGACACCCACAACACGTATATTTGTGCGGTTCATATTTTCCTTGAGTTCCCTGATACCCTGTTCAAATTTTTCCATTCTTTTCCCTATAGTTTCTGTTTCTTTTTGGAATTCAGATGTTCCATCCTCCAATTCACTAATTCTATCTTCTGTCTCTTTAAATCTATCATTGTAGCTATCCATTATTTTTTCTATGTTTGCTACTTTATCCTTCACTTCCATAAGTTCTGCGCTTTGTTTTTTCAGTTTTTCTATTTCTTCTTTATGTTCAGCCCATGTCCTCTTCATGTCCTCCCTCAATTTATCGATTTCATTTTTGAAGAGATTTTCCATTTCTGTTCGTATATTCAGCATTAGTTGTCTCAGCTCTTGTGTCTCATTTGAGCTATTGGTTTGTTCCTTTGACTGAGCCATATTCTCAATCTTTTGAGCATGGACAGTTATCTTCTGCTGCTGGCGTCTGGGCATTTATTCAGATTTCTCTGGGTGTCGGACCCAGCAAGGTTGTAAGATTTTTCTGTGAAATCTCTGGGATCTGTTTTTCTTATCTTGCCCAGTATGTGGCGCACGTGGCACACGTTTGTCTCAAGTGTTTGGAATGGGTCTCCCCCAGTCACCGATCTCCGTGGCCTGGGGATTTCGGATCCAATTCTCTCCGTTGGTTCAGGGGCCGCGCGTGGTGGGGGCGTTAGCTGCCGTGGCTTGAGGGGACCCTGTGGCTGGTTGCGGGCTGCAGCGGGCCTGGGGGATTCCCCACCGGACCAGGAAGCCTCCCGTGGGGGGGCTACCACTGCTTGGATAGCCCTCCTATCCGAGACTCGTATCCGCGGACTCGAAGCAGAGACTCGAAGCCGCCCGCAAAAGAGGGGTGCCACGTGCCTCGGCTTGGGAAACTTGCTTCTCCAATACTCTCAGCCGGCCCGGAAAGGAGGGAGGGAGTAGCTCGGACCACCGCAGCTGCCGCTGATCGGGAAATCACGCGCCGCTCGGGGGTCTCACCGCAGCCGAGTCTCGCAGTCAGTCTAGCCAGCCCAGACTTTGGATAGCCCTCTGATCTGAGATTCATAGCCGCGGACTCAAAGCCGAGACTCGAAGCCACCTGCAGAAGAAGGGCGCCGCCTGCCTCGGCTTGGGAAACTTGCTTCTCCGATACTCTCAGCCGGCCTGGGAAGGAGGGAGGGATTAGCTCGGACCGCTGCAGCTGCGGCTGCTCGGCAAATCACGCGCTGCTCGGGGGTCTCGCCGCAGCCAAGAGTCACAGTCAGACTTGCCAGCCCAGACTTTGGATAGCCCTCTGATCCGAGACTCGTAGCTGCGGACTCGAAGCCGAGACTCGAAGCCGCCCGCAAAAGTGTGGCGCCGGCCGCCTTGGCTGGGAAGCTTGTCTCTCCGAGTCTCTCAGCCAGCCCGGGAAGGAGGGAGGGATTAGCTCGGACCGCCGCAGCTGTGGCTGCTCGGGGGTCTCGCCGCAGCCAAGTCTCGCAATCAGACTTGCCAGCCCAGACTTTGGATAGCCCTCTGATGTGAGACTCGTAGTCGCGGACTCGAAGCCGAGACTCGAAGCTGCCTGCAAAAGTGTGGCGCCGGCCGCCTTGGCTGGGAAGCTTGTCTCTCCGCGTCCCTCAGCCAGCCCGGGAAGGAGGGAGGGATTAGCTCGGACCGCCGCAGCTGCAGCTGCTCGGGAAATCGCCCGCCGCTCGGGGATCTCACTCACCACAGCCGAGTTTCGCAGTCAGACTAACCAGCCCAGACTGGGTTACGCTGTGTGTCCATTCCCTGCTGTAGCCCCGGGAGCTGTTCTGTACTGTTTCTGTTCACCTATTAGTTGATTTGGAGTCGGAGGAACTAAGACGCATGTACCTTACTAAGACGCCATCTTGGATCCAAATCCAAAAACCCAGACCCTTAATTTTAGTTTTAAATTCACAGTCATTTATATTTTAAAAATTATTATAAGAGGTAAAAATCATTTACATATACCCATATATTTTCTATTTCATTCTTCATCTTGTAGATCCTTGTTTCCATCTGGTATAATTTTCCTTCTACTTGAAGGAAACGTACTCCTTTGTCTTTTGTTCTGCATTATTTATGATAGCAAGTCTGCTGACTTTCTCTATTTATGCCTTTTTACATAATGTGCATATGTTTTTCTTCATATCTGCTTTTGAGTTTCTTTTTATTTTTAAATATTTTAGCCATTTATTATTATGATGTGTTTTTGTGGTTGGGTCTTAACTTTGCTTGGAATTCATTGAGCTTTTTAGATCAAATTAGCTCTTTTCCATTAAATTTGGAAAGGCTTTTGTTCTTAAATTTTTTTTTGCCCTTCTCTCCCAACCACTCTTTCATTCAGGACCTTCATTTATACATATCTATCATTGCTTGTTGTTTTCATACATGGTAAAGATGCTCCATTCATTTTGTCCATTTTTTTTGTCCTCTATGCTTTGATATGAGTAATTTGCATTGGTATGTTTATAATGTCAGTTTATTTTCATTGTGTAGTGCCTAATTTGCTGTTACTTTCATCCAGTCAGCTGCTAATTTCAAATATTTTATGTTTCATTTCTAGAAGATCCACTTGGTTCTTTTTTTTTCCCTGCCCCATTTGGTTCTTTTTTATGTCTTCCATCTCTTTCCTCATTTTGCCTCTTTTTTTTCTTTTAAATACTTGATTATGTTGAACATGTTTGTAATCATTGTCTTTGTGCTGCCATTTCTGAATATGTAACAAATGACTAAATGTATTCCTCATTATGAGACATGTTCCTCTTATTGGCAAGTTGAAACAATGTTTTGTTGAATGTTAGAAACTGTGGGTATTATATGGGTGCCTGGGTTTTGTTACCGTTTTTAAAAGGGTGCCGTATTTGTTCTTACAGGCAGTACACTTACTTTCTGGATCAATTTTAAACTTCTTATTAAGATATTTTTGATGAGGGTCTAGAAAAACATATTTTAGTATTTAGCTCTAATGTTAAAGGACAATCTTTCTGGAGTCTATTTAGAGTAGCCTGAAGTTTCAATGAGGATGCTCCAATCAAATTGGTTTAATATAAAATATCTTGCAACCCTGCTTGATCTTTGTAATTTAAAGCTCATTGGTTATTCCTTGTCTACTTTCATGGAGATTTGTCCTACTTATGTATGATAGTTAGCAACAGAACCAGAAGACCACAATGTAGATTTTGGAACACTTTTGTTACATAGCTCCCTCTCTATATATTATCTTCTAGAACATTTATATTTTTGCATTTTATACTTAAGTTATGACCCATTTTGAGTTAATTTTTGTGGATGGTATGAGGTCTGGGTTTATATTACTTATTTTTCCATGTGAATATCCAGTTGTTCCAGCATCATTTGTTGAAAAGATTATACTTTCTCCATTGAATTTCTTTTGGTCTCTTGTCAAAGATCAGTTGCATATATTTATGCAGGTCCATTTCTTCCTTCTGTGTTCTGTTGCAGTGATCTATTTGTCAGATTTTTTTTCACAAATAATACACTGTCTTGATCACTGAAGCTTTAAAGTCAGTCTTGAAGTTGAGTAATGTCAATTCCTCATTTTTGTTCTTCTTCAGTATTGTGCTAGCTATTCTGGATCTTTTGCCTTTCCAGATAACTTTAGAATCAGTTGTTTATATAGACCAAATAACTTAACTGAGATTTAACTGGGATTGCATTGGATTTACAAACTGAGTTTTTAAGTATTAGCATCTTAATTATATTGAATCTTCCTCTCTCTGTACATGGAATAGCTCTCCATATATTTATATCTTAGATTTACTTCATTAGACTTTTATGGTTTTCCATATAGAAATCTTGTACGTATACTTTCTTTATTTGTATATAAACATTTCCTACTTGGGAGCTCATGTAATGGTGTTGTTTTCAGTTAAAATTCCTGTTATTCATTGATCATATAAGAAAATAATTGAGCTGCATGTAAGCTTGCATCCTGCAACATTGCAATAGGTGCTTAGTAGTTCCAGGAGGTTTTTGATGATTCTTTGGTATATTTTACAGTGATAATCATGTCATCTGTAAACAAAGACAATTTATTTCTTCCTCCCAATTTGTGAACTTTTTGCGTCTGTTTCTTGTCTTATTGCCCTAGCTAAGAATTGCTCCTCACATTATGCGAAAATAAGGAAGTGTCTCACCATTAAATGATGCTGACCATAGGGTATTTGTAGATGCTTTGTATCAATTTGAGAAAATTAATCACTACTCCTTATTTCCTGAGGGTTTTTATCAAGAATGTGTTTTGCATTTTTTCAAATGCTTTTTTTGGTCCATCTATTTATATGTTCTGATTTTTGTTCTTTAGTATGATGATGTCATGGATTGTATGAATTGATTTTCAAGGGTCAAATCACTTTCCATATCTGGTATAAAAACTTACTGGGTTATAATTTACTTTTATGAGGATGGGAGAATAGAGGGGAAAGAAAGGAAATTGGAATAGTATAACATAAATAAAAAGAGCTCTCCGGGATATCCATCTGTCATAAAGATGATATGGCAGAGCGTCTAGCTGTCCCAAAATGTCTCTTCCTCCTTTATATCTTTAAACATAGAGTTTTTATTTTTAACTGATGTATTAGTTAGGGTTCTCTAGAGAAACAGAATCAACAGGGAACACTTGAAAATATAAAATTTATGAAAGTGTCTCACTTGACCGTAGGAATGCAGAGTCCAAAATCCACAGGGCAGGCTGCAAAGTCGATGACTCCGATGGATGGCCTGGATGAACTCCACAGGAGAGGCTCACCAGATAAAGCAGGAGTGGAACCTGTCTCCTCTGAGTCCTCCTTAAAAGGCTTCCCATGATTACATTTAGCATCACTAATTGCGGAAGACACTCCCCTTTGGCTGATTACAAATGGAATCAGCTGTGGATGTAGCTGACATGATCATAACCTAATCCTATGAAATGTCCTCATTGCAACAGACAGGCAAGCACTTGCCCAATCAGATAAATAGGTAGCACAACTTGGCCAAGTTGACACCTGTCCCTAACCATGACAGTCCACCCCTTGTCAACTTGGCACCTATATATATATATCACCTTAGACCATACTTAATTTCCAAATGAAAACAAATAAGCACACATTTTTTTCTTTTACCTGACAATACTCAACCGTCCTGCATATAACTGGAAATTCATTAAATCTCTCCAGAAGAGGGTACAAATCCTTGGGCAACATACATTCTTAAACTTGATATCTTAGAACTTAAATAGTATAACATGAACAAAACAGCATTACAGTCCTCGTTTCTGTAACTGATCACGTGGTCGAAGTTCATATTTATCACTACCTTCTTCCACTACCCATTCCATGTTCCCTTTCCCCTCAGCAAGCACTTCAGCTAACCGTGGTTTTTTGCCTGGTGGGGTGACCCAAACCTTCATTTCTGAAGTTTCAGAGCCATTAGTAGTCCTGCCTGGATTGTGTTGTTGCAGTTTTTGATTGATTTTAATCACAGGGCATGGTAGTACTAATAGATGCCCCAGGGGATCTCCTATATTTCAAGAAAACTCTTCTTTACTTCCATTATGTAGTTGCAGTCCTACTTCCTTCTGATAGTCAGGGTCAATTACCCCAGACAATAATGTAATCCCCTTCTTGGCATGTTGTTCCAGAGGCATAAATAGCCCAAAGTGACCAGGTGGCAATCTTAACTTCCAGTTCAGTGGTATCACTGTTGTTTCTCCTGGAGAAAGCACACCCCGTTTTGGAACTAAAACCTGTAGACCAGCAGAACTCAGGGTAGCAGGGACAGGAAGCAAAAATTTTCCTAGTGGATCACTAGGGGTAATAGTGAGTGGCACCACACCCATTTCCACCCCTTGGTTCCTGGACCCATGGATCCTGGCTATGGGAGAAACAGCACCATACAGCGGACGCTGATTCAGAGCATACACAGCTTCCTGGAGAACATTACCCAAGCCTTTCAAGTTTTTGCCACCTAGTTGGAACCATAATTGAGTTTTCAAAAGGCCGTTCCACCGTTCTATCAATCCAGCTACTTCTGGATGATGGGGAACATGGTAAGACCAGAGAATTCCATGAGCGTGTGTCCATTCCCGTCCTTCATTTGCTGTGAAGTGTGTTCCTTGATCCGAAGCAATGCTATGTGGAATAACATGACGATGGATAAGGCATTTTGTAAGCCCACGGATGGTAGTTTTGGCAGAAGCATTGCATGCAGGGAAAGCAAACCCATATCTAGAGTATGTGTCTATTCCAGTTAAAACAAATCGCTGCCCCTTCCATGAAGGGAGTGGTCCAATCAACCTGCCACCATGTAGCTGGCTGTTCACCTTGGGGAATGGTGCCATATCGGGGGCTGAGTGTGGGTCTCTGCTGCTGGCAGATTGGACACTCAGCAGTGGCTGTAGCCAGGTCAGCCTTGGTGAGTGGAAGTCCATGTTGCTGAGCCCATGCATAACCTCCATCCCTACTGCCATGACCACTTTGTTCATGAGCCCATTGGGCAATAACAGGAGTTGCTGGGGAAACAGGCTGACTGGTATCCATAGAACGGGTCATCTTATCCACTTGATTATTAAAATCTTCCTCTGCTGAAGTCACCCTCTGGTGTGCATTCACATGGGACACAAATATCTTCATGTTTTTAGCCCACTCAGAAAGGTCTATCCACATACTTCTTCCCCAGACCTCTTTGTCACCAATTTTCCAATTATGGTCTTTCCAAGTCCCTGACCATCCAGCCAAACCATTAGCAACAGCCCATGAGTCAGTATACAAATGCACCTCTGGCCAGTTTTCCTTCCAAGGAAAATGAACAACCAGGTGCACTGATCGAAGTTCTACCCACTGGGAGGAATTCCCCTCACCACTGTCTTTCAAGGACACCCCAGAAAGGGGTTGTAATGCTGCAGCTGTCCACTTTCAGGTGGTACCTGCATATCATGCTGAACCATCTGTAAACTAGGCCTGAGTTTTCTCTTCCTCAGTCAATTCACTGTAAGGAACTCCCCAAGAGGCCATAGCTCTGGTCTGGGAAAGAGAAGGTAATGTGGCAGCAGGAGTGGAAACCATGGGCATTTGTGCCACTTCTTCACGTAACTTACTTGTGCCTTCAGGACCTGCTCTGGCTCTATCTTTTCTTTTTTTTTTAAAACCTTTTTTTATTAATTAAAAAAAATTAACGAACAAAACATTAAGATGTCATTCCATTCTACATATACAATTAGTAATTCTTAATATCATCACATAGTTGCATATTCATCATTTCTTAGTACATTTGCATCGATTTAGAAAAAGAAATAAAAAGACAACATAAAAAGAAATAAAATGATAATAGAGAAAAAAACTATACATACCATACCCCTAACCCCTCACTTTCATTTACCACTAGCCTTTCAAACTGAATTTATTTTAACATTTGTTCCCCCTATTATTTATTTATTATTATTATTTTTTATTAATTAAAAAAATTAACTAACACATTTAGAAATCATTCCATTCTACATATACAATCAATAATTCTTAATATAATCACATAGATGCATATTCATCATTTCTTAGTACATTTGAATTGATTTAGAAAAGGAAATAGAAAGACAACAGAAAAAGAAATAAAATAATAGAGTGAAAAAAATAAAAATAAAAAAATAAAAATAAATATACCTCGATGCAGCTTCATCTTGTTGAACCATCTGTATCCCTTCAGCTCCAGTTACCCATTATCTTACCCTATTTCTATCTCCTGATGGTCTCTGTTACCATGACATATTCCAAGATTATTCTCTATGTCGGTTCACATCAGTGGGACCATACAGTATTTGTCCTTTAGTTTTTGGCTAGTCTCACTCAGCATAATGTTCTCTAGGTCCATCCATGTTATTACATGCTTCATAAGATTATTCTGTCTTAAAACTGCATAATATTCCATTGTATGTATATACCACAGTTTGTTTAGCCACTTGTCTGTTGATGGACATTTTGGCTGTTTCCATCTCTTTGCAATTGTAAATAATGGTGCTATAAACATTGGTGTGCAAATGTCCGTTTGAGTTTTTGCCCTTAATTCCTTTGAGTATATTCCCAGCAATGGTATTGCTGGGTTGTATGGCAATTCTATATTCAGCTTTTTGAGGAACCGCCAAACTGCCTTCCACAGTGGTTGCACCATTTGACATTCCCACCAACAGTGGATAAGTGTGCCTCTTTCACCGCTTCCTCTCTAGCACTTGTCATTTTCTGTTTTGTTGATAATGGCCATTCTGGTGGGTGTGAGATGATATCTCATTGTGGTTTTGATTTGCATTTCTCTAATGGCCAGGGACATTGAGCATCTCTTCATGTGCCTTTTAGCCATTTGTATTTCTTCTTCTGAGAGGTGTCTGTACAAGTCTTTTTCCCATTTTGTAATTGGATTTGCTGTCTTTTTGTTGTTGAGTTGAACAATTTCTTTATAAATTCTGGATACTAGCCCTTTATCGGATATGTCGTTTCCAAATATTGTCTCCCATTGTGTAGGCTGTCTTTCTACTTTTTGATGAAGTTTTTTGATGCACAAAAGTGTTTAATTTTGAGGAGCTCCCATTTATTTATTTATTTCTTCAGTGCTCTTGCTTTAGGTTTAAGGTCCATAAAACCACCTTCAATTGTAAGATTCATAAGATATCTCCCTACATTTTCCTCTAACTGTTTAATGGTCTTAGACCCAATGTTTAGATCTTTGATCCATTTTGAGTTAACTATTGTATAGGGTGTGAGATACGGGTCCTCTTTCATTCTTTTGCATATGGATATCCAGTTCTCTAGGCACCATTTATTGAAGAGACTGTTCTGTCCCAGGTGAGTTGGCTTGACTGCCTTATCAAAGATCAAATGTCCATAGATGAGAGGGTCTATATCTGAGCACTCTATTTGATTCCATTGGTCGATATATCTATCTTTATGCCAGTACCATGCTGTTTTGACCACTGTGGCTTCATAATGTTCTTAGAGTCTGGCAGCATGAGATGTCCAGCTTCATTTTTTTTCCTCAAGATAGTTTTAGCAGTTCGGGGCACCCTGCCCTTCCAGATAAATTTGCTTATTGGTTTTTCTATTTCTGAAAAATAAGTTGTTGGGATTTTGATTGGTATTGTGTTGAATCTGTAAATCAATTTAGGTAGAAATGACATCTTAACTATATTTAGTCTTCCAATCCATGAACACGGTATGCCCTTCCATCTATTTAGGTCTTCTGTGATTTCTTTTAACAGTTTCTTGTAGTTTTCTTTGTATAGTTCTTTTGTTTCTTTAGTTAAATTTATTCCTAAGTATTTTATTCTTTTAGTTGCAATTGTAAATGGAATTTATTTCTTGATTTCCCCCTCCGCTTGTTCATTGCTAGTGTATAGAAACACTACAGATTTTTGAATGTTGATCTTGTAACCTGCTACTTTGCTGTACTCATTTATTAGCTCTAGTAGTTTTGCTGTGGATTTTTCAGGGTTTTTGACATATAGTATCATATCATCTGCAAACAGTGATAGGTTTATTTCTTCCTTTCCAATTTTTATGCCTTGTATTTCTTTTTCTTGTCTAATTGCTCTGGCTAGAACTTCCAACATGATGTTGAATAACAGTGTTGATAATGGACATCCCTGTCTTGTTCCTGATCTTAGGGAGAAAGTTTTCAATTTTTCCCCATTGAGGATGATATTGGCTGTGGGTTTTTCATATATTCCCTTTATCATTTTAAGGAAGTTCCCTTGTATTTCTATTCTTTAAAGTGTTTTCAACAGGAAAGAATGTTGAATCTTGTCAAATGCCTTCTCTGCATCAATTGAGATGATCATGTGATTTTTCTGCTTTGATTTGTTAATATGGTGTATTACATTAATTGATTTTCTTATGTTGAACCATCCTTGCATAACTGGGATGAATCCTACTTGGTCATGATGTATAATTCTTTTAATGTGTTGCTGAATTAGATTTGCTAGAATTTTGTTGAGGATTTTTGCATCTATATTTATTAGAGAGATTGGCGTGTAGATTTCTTTTTTTGTAATATCTTTGCCTGGTTTTGGTATGAGGGTGATGTTGGCTTCATAGGATGAATTAGGTAGCTTTCCCTCCACTACAATTTCTTTGTAGAGTTTGAGCAGGGTTGGTACTAATTCTTTCTGGAATGTTTGGTAGAATTCAGATGTGAAGCCATCTGGTCCTGGACTTTTCTTTTTGGGAAGCTTTTGAATGACTGATTCAATTTCTTTACTTGTGATTGGTTTGTTGAGGTCATCTATGTCTTCTTGAGTCAAAGTTGGTTGTTCATGTCTTTCCAGGAACCCGTCCATTTCCTCTAAATTTTTGTATTTATTAGCGTAAAGTTGTTCATAGTATCCTGTTATTACCTCCTTTATTTCTGTGAGGTCAGTTGTTATGTCTCCTCTTCCATTTCTGATCTCATTTATTTGCATCCTCTCTCTTCTTCTTTTTGTCAATCTTGCTAAGGGCCCATCAATCTTATTTATTTTCTCATAGAACCAACTTCTGGTCTTATTGATTTTCTCTATTGTTTTCATGTTTTCAATTTCACTTATTTCTGCTCTAATCTTTGTTATTTCTTTCCTTTTGCTTGCTTTGGGGTTAGTTTGCTGTTCTCTCTCCAGTTCTTCCAAGTGGACAGCTAATTCCCGAATTTTTGCCCTTTCTTCTTTTTTGATATAGGCATTTAGGGCAATAAATTTCCCTTTTAGCACAGCCTTTGCTGCATCACATAGGTTTTGATATGCTGTGTTTTCATTTTCAATCACCTCGAGATATTTACTAATTTCTCTTGTAATTTCTTCCTTGACCCACTGTTTGTTTAACATTGTGTTTTTGAGCCTCCATATATCTGTGAATTTTATGGCACTCTGCCTATTATTGATTTCCAACTTCATTCCTTTATGATCTGAGAAAGTGTTGTGTATGATTTCAATCTTTTTAAATTTGTTGAGACTTGCTTTGTGACCCAGCATATGGTCTATCTTTGAGAATGATCCATGAGCACTTGAGAAAAAAGGTGTATCCTGCTGTTGTGGGATGTAATGTCCTATAAATGTCTATTAAGTCTAGTTCATTTATAGTAATATTCAGATTCTCTATTTCTTTGTTGATCCTCTGTCTAGATGTTCTGTCCATTGATGAGAGCGGTGAGTTGAGGTCTCCAACTATTATGGTATATGAGTCTATTTCCCTTTTCAGTGTTTGCAGTATATTCCTCACGTATTTTGGGGCATTCTGGTTTGGTGCGTAAATATTTATGATTGTTATGTCTTCTTGTTTAATTGTTCCTTTTATTAGTATATAGTGTCCTTCTTTGTCTCTTTTAACTGTTTTACATTTGAAGTCTAATTTGTTGGATATTAGTATAGCCACTCCTGCTCTTTTCTGGTTGTTATTTGCATGAAATATCTTTTCCCAACCTTTCACTTTCAACCTATGTTTATCTTTGGGTCTAAGGTGTGTTTCCTGTAGACAGCATATAGAAGGATCCTGTTTTTTAATCCATTCTGCCAATCTATGTCTTTTGATTGGGGAATTCAGTCCATTGACATTTAGTGTTATTACTGTTTGGATAATATTTTCCTCTAACATTTTGCCTTTTGTATTATATATATCATATCTGATTTTCCTTCTTTCTACACTCTTTTCCATATCTCTCTCTTCTGTCTTTTTGTATCTGACTCTAGTGCTCCCTTTAGTATTTGTTGCAGAGCTGGTCTCTTGGTCACAAATTCTTTCAGTGACTTTTTGTCTGAGAATGTTTTAATTTCTCCCTCATTTTTGAAGGATAATTTTGCTGGATATAGGAGTCTTGGTTGGCAGTTTTTCTCTTTTAGTAATTTAAATATATCATCCCACTGTCTTCTAGCTTCCATGGTTTCTGCTGAGAAATCTACACATAGTCTTATTGGGTTTCCCTTGTATGTGATGGATTGTTTTTCTCTTGCTGCTTTCAAGATCCTCTCTTTCTCTTTGACCTCTGACATTCTAACTAGTAAGTATCTTGGAGAACGCCTATTTGGGTCTAATCTCTTTGGGGTGCGCTGCACTTCTTGGATCTGTAATTTTAGGTCTTTCATAAGAGTTGGGAAATTTTCAGTGATAATTTCTTCCACTAGTTTTTCTCCTCCTTTTCCCTTCTCTTCTCCTTCTGGGACACCCACAACACATATATTTGTGTGGTTCATATTGTCCTTGAGTTCCCTGATACCCTGTTCAAATTTTTCCATTCTTTTCCCGATAGTTTCTGTTTCTTTTTGGAATTCAGATGTTCCATCCTCCAAATCACTAATTCTATCTTCTGTCTCTTTAAATCTATCATTGTAGGTATCCATTATTTTTTCCATGTTTGCTACTTTATCCTTCAGTTCCATAAGTTCTGCGCTTTGTTTTTTCAGTTTTTCTATTTTTTCTTTATGTTCAGCCCATGTCCTCTTCATGTCCTCCCTCAATTTATCGATTTCATTTTTGAAGAGGTTTTCCATTTCTGTTCGTATATTCAGCATTAGTTGTCTCAGCTCTTGTATCTCATTTGAGCTATTGGTTTGTTCCTTTGACTGGGCCATATTCTCAATCTTTTGAGCGTGGACAGTTATCTTCTGCTGCTGGCGTCTGGGCATTTATTCAGATTTCTCTGGGTGTCGGACCCAGCAAGGTTGTAAGATTTTTCTGTGAAATCTCTGGGATCTGTTTTTCTTATCTTGCCTAGTATGTGGCGCACGTGGCACACGTTTGTCTCAAGTGTTTGGAATGGGTCTCCCCCAGTCACCGATCTCCGCGGCCTGGGGATTTCGGATCCAATTCTCTCCGTTGGTTCAGGGGCCGCGCGTAGTGGGGGCGTCAGCTGCCGCGGCTTGAGGGGACCCTGTGGCTGGTTGCGGGCCGCAGCGGGCCTGGGGGATTCCCCACCAGACCAGGAAGCCTCCTGCGGTGGGGGGGCCACCACGGCTTGTATAGCCCTCCGATCCGAGACTCGTATCCACGGACTCGAAGCCGAGACTCGAAGCTGCCCGCAAAAGAGGGGCGCTGCCTGCCTCGGCTTGGGAAACTTGCTTCTCCGATACTCTCAGCCGGGCCGGGAAGGAGGGAGGGAGTACCTTGGACCGCCGCAGCTGCCGCTGATCGGGAAATTGCGCGCCACTTGGGGTTCTCACCGCAGCCGAGTCTTGCAGCCAGTCTAGCCAGCCCAGACTTTGGATAGCCCTCTGATCCGAGATTCGTAGCCACAGACTCAAAGCCGAGACTCAAAGCTGCCCACAAAAGACGGGCGCTGCCTGCCTCGGCTAGGGAAACTTGCTTCTCCGATACTCTCAGCCAGCCCGGGAAGGAGGGAGGAAGTAGCTCGGACCGCCACAGCTGCCGCTGATTGGGAAATCGCGTGTCACTCGGGGGTCTCACCGCAGCCGAGTCTCGCAGTCAGACTAGCCAGCCCAGACTGGGTTACGATGTGTGTCCATTCCCTGCTGTAGCCCCAGGAGCTGTTCTGTACTGTTTCTGTTCACCTATTAGTTGATTTGGAGTCGGAGGAACTAAGATGCATGTACCTTACTAAGCCGCCATCTTGGATCCCCCCCTGAGTTTTTCTTATATTCCCTTTATCATGTCTTGGAAGTTCCCTTCTATTCCTATCCTTTGAAGTATTTTCATCAAGAAAGGATGTTGAATTTTCTCAAATACTTTTTTGCATCAAATTGAGATGATCATGTGGTTTTTCTTCTTTGATTTGTTAATGTGATGTATTACATTATTTGATTTTGAGTTATTGAATTAGCCTTGCATACCTGGAATATATCCCAATTTGTCATGGTGTATAATTGTTTTAATGTGCTGCTGCATTCGATTTGCAAGTATTTTGTTGAGAATTTTGCATCAATATTCATTAAAAAGATTGGTCAATAATTTTCTTTTTTTGTCTGGTTTTGGTATTAGGGTGATGTTGGCTTCATAGACTAAGTTTGAGAGCTTTCCCTCCTCTTCAGTTTTTTGAAAATTTTGTGTAGGATGGGTACTAATTCTTCTTGAATGCTTGATAGAATTTGCATGTGCAGACATCTATTCCTGACTTTTCTTTTCTGGATGCTTGATTTTCTCAAAGAACCAATGTCTAGTTTTGTTAATTCTCTCTTGTTTTCATGTCTTCAATTCCTTTTATTTCTGTTCTAACCTTTGTTATTTTTTTCCTTCTATTTTCTTTGGGGTTACATTGCTCTTCTTCCTCTAGTTCCTCTAAGTGAGCTGTTATTTAATCAAGTTTTTGTCTTTCTTCTCTTTTTATAGGCATTAAGGATATTAAATTCCCCTCTCAGCACCACCTTTGCTGCATCCCATAAGTTCTGGTAGTTGTATTTTCATTGGTCTCAAGACATTTACTGATTTGGCTAGTAATTTCTTCCTTGACACATTGATTATTTAAGTGTATGGTGCTTAGCTTCCATACATTTGCAAATGATCTGACCTTCTAGATGCTATTGATTTCCAACTTCATTCTATTATGATCTGATTTAAAATTACTTTCAATAATTTTAAATTTATTAAGACTTGCTTTGTGACCCAACATGTGGGCTACATGGGAGAATGATCCATGAGCACTGGAGAAGCATATACATCATGCAGTTTTGTGGGGTGTAGGTATTCTATAATGTGTGTTAAGTCTAGCTAATTTATCATATCATTTGTGCTATTCAAGATTCCCTAGAGAAACAAAACCAACAGGAGGAATCTGCAAATATGAGATTTATAAAGGTGTCTTACACAACGGTACGAATGAAAAGTCCAAAATCTATAAGGTGGGCTGTAAAGTTGGCAGCTCCAGTGAAAGTTCTGGACAAACTCCATAGGAGAGGTTCATGGGCTGAAGAAGCAGTGAAAGAATCTCTCTTCTTCCCTAAATGCCTTCAACTGATTGGATTATCTCATTGTGGGGAGGCATCCCTTAATTGATTGTAATCAGCCACAGATTATCCTTGTAGCAATAGTCAGGCCATTGCTGACAAGACAACTGGGTATAATCATTTGGCCAAGTTGACACCTGAATCTAACCATCACAGTCTGTTCTATCTGACTAATTGTGACAATCATGGGGAAATAGGACTGAGACTAAACAATGGAAGAAAAGAAGAATTTTCCAGGAATAAAGGAAATATTTCTGTGCACTTGGCAGTTATACACATCACCATGCAACATGCTTAATTTCCTAATAAAACACAATAATAGGCATATGCTTCCATTAACAATACTCAACTGTCCTGCGTACAACCAGAAATGCACTACATCTGTCCAGAATATTGTGTAAAACCTTACATAATGTTCTTTATTAAATGTTATATATTATGATTTAAATATTATAACATGGACAAGACACCTTGTGTCAGAGTATAAGAGGAAAACAAAATATTTGCTTATGTACAGATGCAAACATACTCATATCAAAACAAGGAGGAAATATTCATACAACCACAGTTCTCATTTCTGTAACTGGTCACATAGTCATAGTACATATTTATCACTACGCATTCCATGTTCCCTTTTCTCTCAGCAAGCACTTCCACACTTTGCCAGGTGTGATGCCGCAGACCTTCATTCCTGAATTTTTGGGCCATTAATGATTCTGCCTGGATTGGGATGTTGCAGTTTTCCATTGATTTTAATCATAAGGCATGGTAGTACTGGTAGATGTCCTATGGGATCTCCTATATTCCAGGAAAATTCTTCTGTTCCTCCATTGGCTAGTCTCAGTCCTATTTTCCCCTGAAAGTCATGATCAGTTACCCTAGACAGAATAGTAATCTCCTTTCATGCCTGTTGATTCAGTGGCATGAACAGCCCAAAGTGGCCAGGTGCAGTCTTAATTTCCAATTCAATGGAATCATTGTTATACTTCCTGGAAAGATCATTCCTCCTTTTGGAACTAAGACCTGTAGACCAAAAGAGTTTGAGGGCTCAGGGACAGGAAGCAAAAATTTTCCCAGTGGATCACTAGGGGATGATAGTAGTGGTGCCATTCCTATTTCTACCTCTTGATTCCTGGACCCATGAATCCAGGCTATGGAAGAAATAGCACCATAGAGTTTATGCTGATTCAGAGCATACACATCTTCCTGGAGAACATTGCTCCAGGCCTGCAAGGTATTGCCACCTAGTTGTCACTGTAATTGGGTCTTCAAAAAGCTATTTCCCAATTCTACCAACCCAGCTACCTCTAGATGATGGGGAATCAAGAAATTCCATGAGCATGTGCCCATTTCCACACTTCATTTCCTGTGAAGTGGGTTCCTTGATCAGAAGCAATGCTATGTGAAATACCATGATGGTGGATAAGGCATTCTGTAAGTCCACATATGGTAGTTTTTGCAGAAGCATTGTATGCAGGGAATGCAAACCCATATCCAGAGTACATGTCTATTCCAGTTAGAACAAATTGCTGCCCCTTCCATAATGGGAGTGATCCAATGTAATCAACTTGCTACCACGTAGCAGGTTGATCAGCTCAGAAAATGGCGCCATATCAGGGACTGAGTGTGGGCCTCTGTTACTGGCAGATTGGGACTCAACAGTGGCCATGGCAAGGTCAGCCTTCGTGAGTGGAAGTCCATGTTGATAAGCCCATGCATAACCTCCATCCCTACCACCATAACCACTTTGTTCATGAACCCATTGGGAAATGGCAAGACTGGCTGAGGAAAGAGGATGACGTGTATCGACAGGATGGATCATCTTATCCATCTGATTATTAAAATCAGAGGGGACACAAATATTTTCAAGTTCTTTGCCCACTCAGAAATGTCTATCCACATACCTCTTCCACAAACCTCCTTGTCACCAATTTTCCAATCATGCTACTTCCAAGTTCCTAACCATCCAGCCAAAGTATTGACAAAGTCCCATGGGTCAATATACAAATGCACTATGGCCAGTTCTCTTCCTTAGCAAAATGAACAACCAGATGCACTGTTCAAAGTTCCACCCCCTGGGAGGATTTTTCCTCACTCTTTAAGGACATCTAATAATGTAGTTGTAGAGTGTAGCTGTCCACTTCTTGGTGGTGTCTGCATATCATGCAGAATCATTTGTGAACCAGGCCTGAGTTTTCTCCGCCTCAGTTAACTGACTATAAGGAATGCCCCAAGAGGCCATTACTCTGGTCTGGGGAAGAGAAAGTAATGTGGAAGGAGTGGGGCTATGGGCATTTGGGCCACTTCCTCATGTAACTAATTTGTGCCTTCAGGACCTGCTTGAGCCCTATCTCTAATATATCATTTCCATTTTATGATGGAGTGTTGTTGTGCATGCCCAACTTTATTAGTTGATGGGTCAGACAACACCCAGTTCATGATAGGCAACTCAGGCCTCATGGAATCTTGGTGGCCCATGGTTAAGTGTTCAGTCTCTGCTAAGGGCCAGTAGCAAGATAAAAGCTGTTTTTGAAAAGGAGAATAGTTGTCTACAGCAGATGTTAAGACTTTGCTCCAAATTCCTAAGTTTCTGCATTGTTTATTCTCCTATAAGGGCCTACCAAGAACTACAGACAGCATCCCTATTTGCCACCTACATCTCCAGAACCATTTGATCTAATGGATTTCATGGCTCTAGTAGCAGAGCAGCTTGTCTAACAGCCTGGATCTATCACAGATCCTCCTCTTGTTCCAGTTCCCACTCAAAACTAGTAGCTTTTCTGGCCACTTGGTAAATGGGAGTAGCACACCCAAATAAAGAATATGTTGTCTCCAAAATCCAAAGAGGCCAACTAGACATGGTGCTTCCTTTTTGGATGTAGGAGGGGCCAGATGCAATAGCTTATTCTTTACTTTAGAAGGGATATCTCAACATGTCCCATACCACTGGACACTAAAAATTCCACTAAGGTGGAAGGCTCCTGTATTTTTGTTGGATTTATCTCCCATCCACTGGCTACAAATCCCTTATCAATAAGTGTAGAGTAGTTGCTACTTCCTGCACACTAGGTCTAATTGGCATGATATCATAAATATAATGGACAACTGTGATGTCTTGTGGAACATCACAAAGTCCTTGCCAACAAGGGTTAATATATCTCTGAGGACAGTGAAGGTTTTCTGCTGGCCGTGCTGAGTGTATGCAAACTGTTGCTGGTGGTCCTTAATGACAGCTATTGAGAAAAAGTGTTTGCCAGAGCAATAGCTGCATACAAGGTACCAGGCAATGTGTTGATTTGCTCAAGCAATAATATCACATCTGAAACAGCAGCTGCAATTGGAGTCACCACCGCAGTAAGTTTATGATAATCCACTGTCATCCTCTAAGTCCCATCTGTTTTCTGCACAGGCCAAATAGGAGAGTAGAGTGAGGATGTGGTGGGAATCACCAACCCTGCATCCTTCATATTCTTTACAGTGGCACTAAACTCTGCAATCCCTCTAGGAATACAGCATCACTTTTGCTAGGTAGGGGCAGTTCTAGTCTCTTTGACTTGGCCTTTCCTACCATAATAGCCCTCAGTCCATGAATCAGAGAACGAATGTGTGGATTCTGGCAGTTGCCAAGTGTGTCAATTGTAATTATGCATTCTGGAACTGGGGAAATGACCACAGAATTGGTCAGGGAACCCACTGGACCCATTGTGAGTTGGATCTAACCTAAAACTCAGTGATCATCTGACCTCCATAAGCCCCTACTCTGATGGACCAGAGTGATGTTTTGAGTATCCTGAAATTAATGTCACTTCTGAATCAGTGTGTAATAGTCCCTGATTATTAGGATAAAAACAGGATAAAAGCTGTTTTTGAAAAGGAGAATAGTTATCTGCAGCAAATGGTAAGGTTTTGCTCCAAAATCCACAGGTCTCCTTGGGGAATGCTGGGAAAAGGTTAGCAGTATAAGTTTTGGGCAGAGTAAAGAGTCCTTCCCTAAGAATATCAGGACCTCCCCTTATTTGAAGGGCTCTGGTCTGTAAACTGTCTCAAGTCTGGGAATTGATTAAGGGATCATGACTCTCTGCTTTTGTAATTCAAGCTAGACTTCTGATCACTTGACCTAGAATTCTGCTATATAGTTCAAATTAGAATTTAGAATGCCCATATATATTTTTTCTAGTTACCCCATGATCTAATAGCCAATGCACAAATCTCTGTGAGTCAGATTATTCTGACTGCTGCTTTGAGTCTGCTGTCCATTGTGGTGGCCATGCTCACCTTGTTTATGGTGATTAACTTTTACCAAATTGACTTTTGCCAACTTGAGATCTGATCATCTCCATTGTGTTTAAGTACTCCAACTCAGTGACAGAAGTTCCCACAGTGATATCTGACCTACAAAAAAGAGCAACTACAGAGCTCTTCAGGGATGATGGAGCTACTTTCTTGAATTTATTAGTCAAGGTTCTGGTGAAAGTTGTGTCCTTTGGACATTCCTGAGGTGTATGAGCAAGTCTTCCATTATAAATCCACTCTAACATCCAATCTCTCTAAGCCTTAGGATACCCTCTTCTACATTATACTATGGCAGTTCTGGCATTCCTACTTCAGGTAATGTCAGCCATCTTTTGATCCATATTTCAGTCAACCATGCAAACAAATAGCTAATCCCTTTCTAACGCCTCGAGCTACAATACTGAATACATAATTTCTGCTTAGTGAATCTATATCAATAATTTCAGCTTGATACAACTTTATATTCTTTTCACCATTATCCCACACCCCTAATATCCATTCTCATACATATTCCCCTGATTTCTGTCTACATAGATTGGAAACTCATGCAAATCTTTTGGAGTATAGTACATCTCCTCATGGGTCACACGTTGTACCTCACCTTTTGGGTTGGGACTTTAGTTACAGGTCTTAAAGAAAAGAGGTTTGGGGGGAGTGTCATAAAAAGAAATAAAAGTTCCTTGAAGCTAATTACCTCAGGACATTCCTTTGCAGTTTCATCTGTTGAAATAGGATTAGTTGCTCCAGACAGAGCATTGAGGGCTATTTCCCAGGAGAGGTAGTTACAGGTTTAGTAGGTGCTGAAGGGTTAATCTCCTTAGGTGGAGGTTGGATGGCAGACTCCTCTGAGGACACTGGAGCAGAAGTTATATCTTCAAGGTGGGCTGGAGTTCAGGAATCTCTTTCCTCAGGGAAGTCTATTACAGGTCTAACTAGTAAAAGCTCAGCAGATTTCAGGCATCCTGTCTCCCCTTTGCCATCATTATCAAGCCATTAGTCACCATTCCACATTTCAGGATCCCATTATTTAACAATCAAAGCCTTTACTTTAACAGCAGACACCCTGCAAGTTTGAGATTTTAGTTTATGTTGTAAATTTGCTACTTGCACGATGAGGCTTTGCGCCTGGTTTTCAGAAATCTCAAGTCTGACCACAGGAAATATGATTTTCTTTCAGGGCATACATGGAAATGTATACATCATTCATATGGTGCTTAAGGTGCAAATTTGAAGCCTTCAGTTCATCCCTTTCCCTCATCACTATATCAAGCACATCTAACAACAATCAGCCAACATTATTATACTTCTTAATTCCAGAAAATTCCATAAAGGTGTAAAAAACATTATCACCCAGAGCCTTGCCTCATATAAGCATACAATTAGCAGTATCTAATGGTGATATTTTGAGTATCTCTTTTGCCAACTCATCCTATGGACTGTCAATGCCATCTTGATTATTGGAAACAGAGTCATTAGTGCCCCTGAGTATAGTCAGAGTAGAAAACTAATTGTAAAAAGCCATTTTTAAGAATCTGATTCTCAAGAATTATTCCTGGTACCAAGCTGTGTTAGTCAGAGTTCTCTAGAGAAACAGAACCAACCAGAGAGATCTGTAAATATTAAATTTGTAATGGTGTCTCAGGCAACCATAGAAATGGAAGAGTCCAACAACTGTAGGACAGATTGTGAAGCTGGCAGCTCCAATGAAGGGGTGGATGAACTCTACAAGAGAGGTTCACTGGTTGAAGAAACAGTGAAAGAGACTTTCTTCTTCCTTCAAAACCTTCAAGTGATTGGATTATCTCATTGTGGGAGACTTGCCTTAGTTGATTGCAGTTGTGATCAGCCATGAAATATCTGTGTAGCAACAGTCAGGCCAGTGCTTGCCTGACAAGACAACTGGGCATGATCATTTAAGTTGACTTGAGATACTAACCATCACACTATTCAACATCTATGTTTCTTTATGGATCATCTGTCTGGATGTTCTATCCATTGATGAGAGTATTATATTGAAATCTTCAACTATTTTTGGAGAATTTTCTACTTTTCCCTTTACTGTTGTCGGAATGTGCCTCATGTATTTTGGAGCACTCTGCCTTGGTGCATAAATATTTTTGATTGTCATGTCTTCTTGATGCATTGTCCCTTTTGTTAATAAATAGTGCCCTTCTTAGTTTCTTCTATTGTTTTAAATTTAAAGTTTAATTTTTCTGATATTAGTATTGCTACTCCCATCCTTTTCTGGATGTTTCTGTGAAGTATCTTTTTCCAGCCTTTCATTTTCAACCTATTTTTGTCCTTTGGTCTAAATTGAGTCTCTTTTAGACACCTTACAAATGAGTCCTGATTTTTAATCCATTCTGCCAGTCTATGTCTTTTTATTGGGGAATTTAAACCATCAATATTTAATGTTAATACTGTAAAGGCAGTACTTTCTTTTACCATTATGTCTTTTGGATTTTATATGTCATACCTTCCCCCGACCCTTCCTGATAATCTTCATTTCTCAACTCTTCTCCACATCCCTCTCAACTGTCTCTTCTTATCTGCCTATAATGCACACGTTAGTATTTGTTTTTGAGCAAGTATCTTGTGCATGAACTCTTACAGTGTCTGTTTGCCTGAAAATATTTTAAGCTCTCACTTATTTTGAAGGAATGTTAAGCCAGATATAGCATTCTTGTTTGACAGATATTCTCTTTCATACAATAAATACATCATAACACTACCTTCTCACCTTCATGGTTTCAACTGAGAAACCTGTAGCCTTGCCAAGCTTCCTTTGTATGTGATGGATGACTTTTCTCTTGCTGCTTTCAGAATTTTCTCATAGCCTATGACAATTGACAATCTGATTAGTAGGTATCTGGAATAGGTCTGCTTGGATCCAATCTGTTTGGTGTACACTGTGCTTCTTGGATCTGTAATTATATGTCTTTCATAAGAGATGAGAAATTTTCAGTGATTATTTCCTCCATTATTCTTTCTGCTCCTTTTCTCTTCTCTTCTCTTTCTAAGATACCCATTACATTTTATTTGTGCACTTAATTGTGCCATTCAATTCCCTGAGCTCCTACTTCTATTTTTCCATTCTTATGTGTGTGTGTGTATATGTCAGAGGTTCTATCCTCTAGTTCACTAATCCTTTCTTCTGTGTCTTCACACTGCTGTTGAAACTCTCCATTTTGTTTTTCATCTCTTCTACTGTGTGTTTCATTCCAATATGTTCTGCCATTTATTCTTTTGAGTTCTTCTTTATGTTTGCCCAATGTCTTCTTTATAGCCTTCATCTCTTTTGCCATATCTTTCCTCAACTCATTGACTTGATTTTTGATGTGATTTTGCATGCTTGTTTGAGCAGCTTTAATTAATTGTTTCAATTCATGTATCTCATTTGGAATGTTAAGTAGTTCCTTTTACTAGGCCATATCTTCATTTTTCTTAGTATGCTTCATAATTTTTTGCTGGTGTCCAGGTATCTGATTTCCTTGAGTAGTTTATTCTGCAGAATATTTTCACTCTTTTACCTGGAGTTTTCACACTGGTTGGCTTTGTTTTCTATCTGCTCTTTCTTGTTCAGTTCAACTTATTCTAGCACAGTTTCTGTTCAACTGGTCAGAGTTTTTAGCTCTTATTTTTCTGGTTCTTGCCGTGTCTCTACGGAAATCATTTTTAGTGGAGGGTTTCCCAAACATAATTGACCTAAATCATATTTTAACAGACCAGCCAGGCCCAGTTCTCAGGAGGAAAGTGTAATAAATATCAGAATTCTTTGAGTGTGAGACACAGCTGTTGTTAGACTTTCCTGTGAACCTCTTGGTTCTGTGATTTTCTTCCCTTACCCAACTGGTGGAAATTGCCAGCCCTTGTCTTCCTGCCAGCATAAAGTGATGTGGTGTCTTTAATTCTCAGCAGACTTCCCTGCCAGATGCATGGATCAGATAGTTGCTGAGATAGAAGGCAAGCATATGCTGTTTCTGTTTTCCAGTCTCTGGAGCCTGAAACTCTGAAGGGGGCTGCCACTTGTGGTGGGCCAAGCGCCCACCCCTACCCCCACTTTTCTTGGTGGAAACATATGCCCTTTAGGGAATAATCTCCCTCACTTGACACATTACTTTGTCCTTCAGACCTACCTTAATTAAGCCTTTGCCTGGATCTTGCTTAAAGTTGAAAATGCCTCATGCTTTCTCTAATGAGTTACTTAGGAGAGTTTAAACAAAAAGAAAAAAGGAAAAAAGATAGCCCTTTTTCAGAGCCAGTGTCCAACTCCATGTTTTGCCAGGAAGAGCTGGAGTTGATATCTGGCTTTATGTGCCACCTTTCTTGGGGCACAGCCTTTTCAAGTACTCTGAGCTTAGCTAACACCAAAGCTTCCACCTATATTTGTTTTTATTTTATTTTGCTTCCTGTTAGCTCCACCTCCTCTCTGCTGGGACTAAAATTGAAATTGGAACTTGGCTGAGCTGCCTTCTTTGTTCCCAGTAGGGACGACTTAAAAATATGCCCTTTGGGGAATTGCCTCCCTTAACTTACCAAAAAATTATTTAGTTAGTTTGATTCTCACATATACTTTAATTCTGCCCTTGCGTGGGGTAGGGTTTAAGCCTGATTAGGGCCACAACTCTAAACTAGTGGGTCATTAAAATAAAAAATCAGGGAGAAAAAATCACTTTTCAGCACCAGCCTCCATCCTCTGAGGTTTGATAATCAAGAACCCTGGTTGGTACATAGCTCCATGTGCCCATTTTCTTGAGGTCCAGCTCTTTTCCAGTATTCTGATCTTATCCAACTCTAGAAGATATTTTTTTCCATCAGCCCACTTTCTCTCTGCTTGGGAAAAATCTCCCAGTTCCTCTTTTCTTTTCTCCAGGTCTGTCTGTGCTCAGAGATTGTATTCAGCAGTCCAAGTTTGTTAATCAATTCCACAATTGAAGTTTGGTTGAGCTATCTTACATCCTTCTAGTACAGAAGGCTTATTTACCCTTGGAGACCCAAATCCAATACAGTCTGCTGCCCAGATGGGGAGGGGCAATTTCTTCTATTGCTTGGGGGATTTACAGTTCGACAAGGTATCTTTGCCATTCCACCATACTGGGGTATGTTATGAGTCCTGTCATAGAAAACCCTCAAATAGGTGTTTGAGACTGTTTCTAGTTATATACTAGCTGCACTAGAGGGCCAACCAAATCCAACACCTCACTACACTGCCTTCTTCTTCACTATATATTTTCCCTTCATTTTGTTTTTATTATAGCATGTTTGCTTAATTCATAGCAAGTAGAAAATAAGCTGGGTCTTGTTTTGATCCAAACATTGATGTTTTAAAGGTTGTATACAATATTTGTTAAAAAGAATATATAAGAATACCTTTTTTCAGGCTTCTATAAGAAAGAAAATACAAAGTTTAACTCCACAACTTTGCTCTTTGCTAGAACTGCAAACTACTGCTACAGTTTTAAGTAGTCTTTTTGTTGTTTAGACTACATATACAGGAAAATCTGAAAAAAATTAAAGAAACATGCATATAAATGACTGCACAGCATAACATGAACATTAACTGCTAACAATAAGGAAATGAAAGTTAGAAATATTATCAAATATACAAAGGCCCTTTAAACACATTCTATAAACAGTATTTACAGACCATCCTTTGTTCTTTACTGTTGCTTCCTGTTGAAACAGAGCTTGAAGGATATTAAGGAATGATGAGAAAGAGAGAGAGAAAGGAAGAACAGAAAGACAGACACAAATGGGTTCAGGGGGTCTGAAGCTTAACTCTACATCAGACATCAGACATCAGACAACTTTATTCTCAACGAGATCCTGGTTATATACCACAGGATGTCAATAGATATGCAGGCATTTCCTGAGGGAGCAAAGTTCTTATCTTACAGTGTACTTCATACTTAACATAACCATTTGGGGTAAACGTTCTCTTCCTCCCAGACTGCTCTACATAACAATCTCCACAGTTTACTGCTGCCATCCTGAGGCCAGCTGCTTCCAACAAATTCTGTAGGTCTTATTTTAAACCCTTGGCTCCTACACTTTACAGGCAGGACTAGATAGCTAAAACCAAAAATGAAAAAGTAATCCTCTAAAACGAGTCATTTTTCCATAATATTTCTTACTTAAACCTGCAAGTAAGCAATCTTGACATTTGTAAAGATGCTAGCTTTTATTCTGAAATGAGGTTGGACATGCTATCAAGTTATTTTTGTGGATCCCAAAACATCTTTCATAGAAATAATAGAAATGATAAATGGTTAAATGTATCATTTTCTCATTTTTAGCCAGGTACTGCCAACTACAATAATGTACTAATTACCAATGAGTACACTAATAATCAATCAAAAACTCAAGAAATGCAACTCTTACTGAAAATGGATTATTCTTTTCTCCCAAATTATTTAAAATTTCATGACACCACAGAACCCCCCTAGTAATGGGAGTGTTGTCTTTCAGCTTGCCTCATATAAAGTAAACTGAGGTGTGAAGAGCAACCTTCCCTCATAAAGATGTAAGCAGATTTTGATACAAAAGCACAAACCAACTGAGTGCTAATTTACACTATGCCCACCCACAAACAAAGCCTACTTTGAAACAATCTACATGCTTCCAATAACGGTAAGAAAACTAAGCTCTACCATGATCAACCATGCTCCTTAAAATTTAGAATAACTACAAAACAGCATTCCCCTTAAAATTACTCCTGTCATCAAAGATATGCTCAAATTTAAGGTGAGTTTTTCTGATGTTTTGTATGTTTTATATCTTCATAGAAACCAGAAAAAAACAGTGAAGCCTGTTTCAGTTAAAAACTCAATTCCCTGAAAATGCTACTTAACTAATTGTCATCATTATCCAAGGCAGTGGGGATACCAAAATAACTATTCCACATTGCTAAATAGACTATTATAACAGGCCTAGACATCTGGATAAGGCATTAAAGGTCTACCCTGAACTTACATGTTTCTAGGCAGTCAGTGTTGTACTATGGCTACAACTTCACTTTTGTATCATTCTATTTTATTAACAAGCTACACTTCTAGATAAACAGTTCCACCAAATATGAATATGAAAGTTTATCTTGAATAAAACACTGTTGTAAATCATAGTTGTACTGGTTTGAAAAGATTTATTTAGAAAAATCATGTTTTAATCCTAATCAATCTTGTGGGAACAACCATTTCTTCTAATCCCTGTTCAGTTCTATAGATCGGAAACTTGATTAGATTATCTCCACAGAGATGTGACCCAATCAATTGTGGGTTTTAAAACTTGAATAGGCAACAACGTGTCTCCACCATTCTACCTGGGTCTTGATTAGTTTACTGGAATCCTATAAAAGAGGAGACATTTTGGAGTAAGCTTTGGAATGATGGGGCAACAAAGAGAATGACCGGAGAGCAACAGAGCAGAGTCACAAGAATGATGGGAGAACCAGAGTCCATCAGCCAGTGACCTTTGGAGATGAAGAAGGAGAAGGTCTCCGGGGAGCTTAGTAAAGCAAGAGGCTTGGAAAGGAAACTAGAAGACATCACCATGTTCCCCATGTGTCCTTCCAGCTGAGAAAAAATCCTGACATTCATCTGCCTTCTTGAACCAAGGTATCTTTCCTGGATGCCTTAGATTGGACATTTCTGTAGTCTTGCCTTAATTGGGACATTTCCACAGCCTAAAAGCTGTAAACTAACAATTTATTAAATTCCCCTTTTTAAAAGCCATTCCATTTCTGGTACATTGCATTTCAGCAGCTACAAGCTATAACACTGGTCAACCAACATCTTCTCATCAATACTTTAAGCATAAAAAGATGAGAATCTTTACAAAAATATGCAGAGACACCACAAATTGGTAACTGCCCATTAACATTAAACAAACTGCACTCTTAAAAGTGTCTTCTCAACAGCATAGCATTTTAATTATAACCATTGCCTGGTACAGGCAAAGCTAACAAGTGTCTTTGTTTCTTAAACTTCATTGCAACATTGTGTTCCTGATAATTTAAGTAAGCCAATGAGTAAATGAATGATACATGCCTAAAAAAATCATGGTTTAAGCTATTAGTGGTCACTGGATTTAGGACTAGTCCAAGACCTTGATCTAGATTTTGATCTAGATCTAGGCTATGATCTTGACTGAGATTTGCATCTAGGTGGTTCTTTTTTCCTTGATTCCTTTTCAGATCTTGAGCCAAACTTATGTGTTTTGGAATCTGTTTTAGAGGTGCTTCTAGTTTTGGCATGAGATGCAGATCTACTATTTGATTTAGGCTTCATTTCTCTCTTGGGCTGAGACTTGGAATGTGATCTTGAATTGTATTTAGATTTTGAAAATGATCGATTTCAGCATTTGAATCTATCATCATCAGAATGGCTTTTGGATGCCATAGTTTTCCAGTCAGTCTACTGTTTCTAGGACTATAAGATCTTCTGTAGTTGTAATCAAAAGACCAACTTCTTGATCTCCTTCTTTCGTAACTTTGGCTTCTAGAATGTCTATATCTGTCACAATTATCATAGTGTGAGGAACTGTATACATTCCTCCCTTCCTGGGCTTTCATTTGATTTGGTGTCTTCTGATTCCCCTGGGCAAACTGAATTTCAATTTGACATCCACAAATCCATTTTCTGTCCAAATTATATAATGCATCTTCAGCATTACAAGCATCCCCAAATTGAAAATAAGCAGATTCTCTTGGACGATGAGTGTGGAAATCAAGTGGAACATACACATCACTAAAGGACCATAGTGACCAAATTTTTAATGTAAATCTTCAGACCTGGTGTCATTGGCCTTGTTCCCCATGAGCAAAGATGTGTTGGTGCAGATAGTGGGACCATGGCAGTGGCATAGAGTAAAGGCCACAGGAACTAATGCACTCAACAAATTTTCTGTGGTTCCAATGGCGGGTCCTCAGACACATCTATGCTGTAGTTTTAAACATATTTTTCATAACTGCTTTAATTTACTTATCTGTTAATTCCAACATTATCTAAATCATGTCAGAGTTGTTTTCTATTTACTATTTATCTTGTGGATATGGATCTCAAGTCTTACTTCTTTGCATCCAAAATATTTTTATGATATGCTGCCTATTTATGGGTGCATTTTCTGTAGCTATTGATTTTTTTCTTCAGTTAGATAATCCAATCATATACGTGCTAAATGTTTTTGTGACCTCTGAAGCTTTTCTAGGTGGGTTTAGAATAATTACTATATTCTATGGTTATATTTGTCCTACTTTTAACATGTGGATTTTCTGGAATTGCAGTTAAATAACTAAGGTGTCCAGAAATCTTCCACAGATCTGACTGTTCAGAAATACTGTGCATCCCAACCTCAAGAAACCATCATATTCTTAACAATGAGCAAGGAGATTCCTACACTGAAGATAGATAATCAGATAAAATTTCAGCCCAGGTATAATTCTGGAATTTTCAAACTTTCAGAATAGATAAGGTGTACATGCAGCCCATATAATCTATCACTGCAGTTATAATTATAGAGAGAATACTGTTTGGTACATGTCTTGGGGGCACTCAAATTTAACTGTCTATTCCTAAAAGATGTAATATCAGCTTTCTTAATTGTTTAGGGAATAGTGAATATGACCATCAATTGATGGGGGGATGCAATCCCAGTTTTCAGGTATTAGAATACATAGAGGATTGATAACAGATTAATGGTCACACTTGATAGAATGTGAGAAAAATACAGATTAGATCATTGCAAGATTGAGGGCATTCTTACAGGAACCAACCAATGTTATAAGCTAAATATTTGCAATAGTTGGCTGATGATGATTTCCATCAGCATGATGTTTAATTACAGTTTAAAGTGAAATTTACTTCAGTGATCAATCTGTAATAATTAAAGGAATGCTTCAAAGTCAGCCACTCTGCCACAATCAATGTATGAATAATATGCTTACAAATATTGCCAGAATTACAAAGTGTCTGCTGGGGCTCCTTTAGCAGGAACAGTTGCTTGGCCATTTAGGTCCATTGTGTGCCCAGACTCTTATTAGAACCACGATATTTTTTGTGTATCATATAACTTTTCTCCTCTCTGATTCTTTTAAAATATTCTCCAGGATATTATCTCATGGTCTCTAAAACACCACTTGTGTGGAAGGTGGTGCATTGGGGCTCACTTGTGGATGAGTTGTATTAGGTGTAACTATGTTTGAAAATAGAGCTGTATTTAATTTGGATATCTTTGTACATCTGGTTTGATAAAAATGGTTCTTTCTCCAGATGTGTTAGTTTCCTATTACTGCAATAAAAAATCACAACAAACTCAGTTGCTTTAAACAGTGCAATTTTATTCTCATAAGTCCTAGAAGTCAGATGTCTGAAATCAAGGGGTTGTCAGAGCTGATTACCTTTTGATAGCTTCAGGAGAGAATTGCTGTTCTTGTCCTTTACAGTTTCTAGAGAGTTCTTTTTTTCATTGTCCCTTCCTTGCATCACACCAAACTCTTGTTTCCTTTATTTCAACTTCTACTGTGATTACATGATTTTCCAGATTCCCTCTTGTAAGAATCATCTTTATTATATTGGATTTATCTGTATAATCCAAAATTTTCTCTTCATTTTGCAATTCTTAACTTCATCACATCTGCCAATACCCTCTTATTGTGTAGGTTAACAGATTCACATGTCCAAGTGATTAAGACAATTTGGGGTTGTAATTATAGAGTCTTCTACATGTGAGTTGGATTTTTCTTGAGACAAATAATTAAGCTCCACAAGGTGGAGTTTATTCTAATCCAGGTTCTACTTGAGGTAGTCTGAACAGTTTACAGTTTGGAGCAAGACTCTATTTCTAGTAATTTTATGTCATGAGTTTGATTTTTTCAGTGGATTCAATGGAACTGAATGGACCTGTATATTTCTTAGATTTCTAAAAAATCAGGTATATTTCTTCAAGGTAATGATACACAAATTATGGTGGTTATTTTAAAAAACATGAACTTTTAGAACTAGACAGGATCAGGTTCTCCCCAGTTGGATATAATGGGCTGCCAATGGGACAGACAGAATAGGACATTTCAGAAACCTCATACCAAGATAATTCTTGGAAAGGGACTCTTACTATTTTTTTCTTTCAGGGTGGCTGCATTTCCTATGTTCATAGGATGTTAAATAGTTTAGTGTCTTTGTTTTTCACCATTCATTCAGGAATTTTTCAGCTACTTCAAGGCCACCTCAAGTGAGAGTGATCAACTTAATATATTGTTTGATAATTAATTTCTAAATAATTAATCCTGCTAAAATGAAGAAGAATGATAATTATGGTATGGATATCCATTCCAAAGTTTGTAGTTTAGGAACAGCTAATGAAGAGCTTTTGTAAGTCTGTGAAGATGGTCAGGAAGGTTTCAGTGAATATGTGAGAAGTTAAAGAAAATCATTCGAATACAATTCTCATTGGGTGAAAATTAAATGCTGGGATGAGCTTGTATCTCAGACCTTAGACATGCTGATGTAAGGAACCTATTTCAGGAATCTATCTTGAAAATCCATTAGGTCAGAACATGTGTATAAGTATGTGATTGAACGAACATCAGTGGTAAAGGGAAGCCAAATACTTTCTATGGATCTTTGCATCTTTTGGGATTAATTGATCACAGAGAGTCTATTTAAAAATCTGTTGTCCTGTTGTTTTAGTTTGTACTCCCTATGAAAGGACATTATTATAATTGATGTTTATGTGTTTAGTAATGTATACCAATTCATACATAATCCCACATATACTACCTTCTCAAGAGAGAGTACATATGCTGTTGACCATACTTTTTTTAACAAACCTTTCTGCTCTTCATTGCTCTATGTTAAAGTACAGTTTTCCTTCTTCAAATATAGTATAAGATACAAAGTATATTCTAATAAAATAAATATTTCACATTTTACTCTGTATACATGAAGGCTTAAAAAGAAATGCTAATTTTTGTTAAGAACCACATAATTTTTCAGTTTTCATGACTAAACTACAACTGTATTCAGATTTTGTAGATGTTCCAAAGGAGGTCCCTGAACACATAATGATACTAAACATCTGTCATTGTGGTATTCTGTCTGATAACAAATGCAGGCTTTGGAATTTGACAGAAATGGAATTGTGTTCTGGCTTTACCATTTACTTACATTCTTTAACTCTCTAAACTTCAGTTTAGCTATTTGATAAGAAAAGATAAGATAAAACACCTTTATAAATTAACTCATAAAAATAATAGGCTTCAAGTGATTTTTTTTTAAGTGGCAGCTGCTATAATCATTGCCATTACAATGACAAGGTGAACACTATTAATGGTATTATTTCTTCATGATTTAAACTTCATCTTTTATTAAACTGACTGTCTTTAAAGGATTAATTTCCACACTTTAGTGCTTATTATAGAATCTGAAATAACCTGTAATGGTTCTTAGAATCTGAGATGTCATCAAAAACCGAAATTGGTATAGGCGAGAAGCATATTATTTAATCTAGAATATTTAAGTAGATGAACTTATTGATTATATCTATTTTGCTTGTTTTTTCACTTTTATTAAGGTTTCCTCAGATGTGAAGTCATTTTTTCATTTCCTGAAAATGGATTATATTCTCTTACTGATAAATGTAATACTGATAAAACTTCCCTGCTGGGAAGGAAAGGAATAAAAATGTAATCCTATTAAGGAGTAATGATTTCCATGAAAATTGGATCCGTCTATATCAATAAATTTTCTTGCTTTCCTGAGAGCAATATAATTCTTTTGACTGTCATTAAAGGTTTGTTTTACTTGCTTGTTCCTCAGGGTGTAAATGAAGGTGTTTAGCATAGGAGAAATGGAAGTAGTTAATATTGTCACACACTAATTAACAGCCATGACTCCTTTGCTGAAGGTTTGACATAGATGAAGGTACAATTCCCATAGTTGAGAGATCACAATCATGTAGGAAAAGTAGCTGGAAAATGCCTTTTTCTTTTGCTGGGCAGAAGGGAATCCTAGAAGTGTTTCGATGATGCACATGTAGGAGAGAAGGATGCACAGAAAGGTCATGATAGAGGCCAATAGAGCACAGATTGTGACCATCAGCTCTATGAACCGTGTGTCTGAGCATGAGATCTTTAGAAGGGGGGATATATCACAGGCAAAATGGAATTATAGACTTAGGCTCATGTCAAGAGGTGAGAGTAGAATCAACAAGCCAGCTGTCCAGGAACAAAGGATGGGTTTTCTACAGACCCTGTTGTTCATGATGGTCATGTAACATAGGGGTTTGCAGATGGCTACATATTGGTCACACGGCATGGTGGCAAGTAGAAAAAATTCTGTAACAGCAAAGAGGTCTGTAAAAAAATTTTGGAATTGACAATCTTCAGATGTAATAGTCTTGTCATTTGTTGATATGTGTTGTACAAGTATTTAGGAATATAAGCAGATATAAATGAGATTTCTAAGAAGGAGAAATTTCATAGGAAAATGTACATGACAGTTTTAAGGCTTGAATCCTTGAAGGTGAGGTAGATGATTGTCAGGTTCCCAGTTACACTCAATATGTAGGTGACAAACACAAAGATGAAAATCAGAACCTTCAGTTGTGGGTTATCAGTCAGTCCCAGTAGGATAAAAGTTGTTACTGTGTGGTTACTCATCAATGAATCCTGAATTCTATTCAATCTGCATTTATAATTCAAAGATAATTGATATGAAGAGAGAGGTGTTGACATCAACAATTTGCAACAATTAATGGTTCCACACATTAAGCCAAGAATTTCACATGAAAGGTTTTAAAAGTTTTGTTTTAAGCAGTGTCATTACAGTAGAAGCATAGTTTCTTCTGTTCTGTGCTTTGCAAACATCATGGAACATTTTTAATATACCAGATTACTTTATCCATATCACACTGCAACATATTAGGAATTCTCCCATCTTACCACTTTTTACACAGTTTAGATTTTATTTATCTGCACATAGGATTCGAATTATCCATATAGTTACCTTAGACTGCTAACTGCAGGTGAATTTTAAAGCCAAAACTTAAAATTCTTCAACAATTTACGTCTTGCCTTGTGGTTTGGTTGGTAAGTAAATGCATTTATATGACAAATAGTTTGGGCCTCACTGTACATGTTCTTCATACACTTTGCTTTTGATTTTGATTTCTGCATTATTACAAGTTTTAAAATTTATATTTTTCCCTATTAACTTTATACTCATTCTTTACCATCTCTTCCTAACATAATTCTGTTGAAAGTTACACCCATTACCTAGAATGTACAGATATATTGATGAGATATGCACTGTGTTGTATGGCATAATTGCTAGTTTTTATATCTTCCATTGGTTAAATAACATTGAAACACACTCCAACATCTTGACAGCAATGTCATTAAGTGCAAAAAATAGACTTTAATGTACTAATCTCATTCCCAAACCTCTGCTTGTTTTCAGTGATTTCGTTATCCTATTTCAAATATGGAAATATAATATTGTTGAGAAATGAGATTATTTAATAAACTTCATATATTATTGTTGATAAATTAAGCGACTCAATAGAGCTTCTTAATAAGGAATTTTCTATTCTCTGCATTTACAGCCCATGAAATTCAGACCAAAATTTAATGGCATGCTTAATAAAATTTTCATCCTCTTGTTTGTGCTATGAATGTGGACTTGCCAGATCCCACAATCACATGAGCTAATTCCTTATTGTGACATCTCTTATCTCTCTCTCTTGCTTATGTAATCTATCTATTTATGATCTATCTATTAAATGTCTATGTATATATGTATGTATGTATCTATCTAAGATCTATCTATTATATGTCTGTCTGTCTATCTAACTGTATCTATCCATACCTATCTGTCATCTGTCTATCTATCTATCTATCTTTCTGTCTGTCTATCTATTTATTTGTCTATCTATCTATCAACTGTTCTCACTCTCTTTCCCTCTCTTACTGTTTCTCTCTCTCTCTCTCTCTCTCTCTCTTTCTCTCTGTATATATATATATATATATATATACACATATATATATATATATATACATCTCTGGAAAACCTTAACTGGGCATATATTGTTTGGGCTTTGTATATAACTGATTGTAGTAGATTGAATTATGTACCCTCTCAGGAGATGTATTCTTAATCTTAGTCTGCCTCCCTGTGATGTGAAATCATTTGTAAAGAGGACTCTTTGAAGAGGTATTATCAGTTAATGTGTAGATCACTTTGTGAATAGGACCTTGTAGGATACTGTTTAACTATGGCTAACTCTGAATCAGGAGGGCCTTAAAAGAATTTCAGGAGATCTTATAAAAAGAAAGAAATCAGATATTCTTCTGTGTTGCTTAAAATGCTGTCACCACACTGATCCTCTCACTTAGTGCCTAAGTCCCTGGGATCCATAATGCAACCTCCTGCTACCATTCTCCGGTGTATGCTTTCCTCAGCATCCACAAGTTACTTTTTAGTTCATTGCACTACTTTAGGTTTCTGTCTATTTCCTCACACCTTTGGAAATTTTTCACCAATATATTCAAATGAATCCTTGTTACAATTTTTCCCTGTATTTCTATGTGCTTGTAGTAGGATTATTTAGAATTTATGAAAATCTTTAATTTTCAATGCTGCTAAGGGCTATTATACTCTCGTAATCTCCATATTTTTACATAACGGCATTATTTATCCTTTCTATGCTTTTATGTACATTTTTATGTATATTTGAGAAGAGCTATAATGGATTGCACCATTTAAATGGATTTTTGAAAAAAAAGATTTACATGTTCTCTCAAAATATTATGAGGTTTTAGTTTGAAAAATGACTACACAGAGATTACCTGAGCGTCATCATGCAAGCTATTTTAAAGACATGTTGAAAAAATTAATGTAACTAAACTAAAGGATATTTTAAACACAATAAAGCTGTTAAACATATAGGAGAAAATTTGCAGTCCCATTTATCTTTACTTTTGAAACCTTTATTTACGTGGCATTTATTCCACTTAGCTGAGAAAGAACAATTCTGTTCGTTTGATTGAGTCCATGAAGGCTTTCTTAACTTGTGTGTTCCTCAGGGTATAAATAAATGGATTCAATGAAGGTGAAATAGAAGAAACGAGCAGTGAAACTGCTTTATTAATGGTCACTTCTTCCTTTGCTGTAGGATTCATATAGATGAAAATGCACGTGCCGTAGGTGATGGAAACCACAATCACGTGGGAAGAATATGTCGAAAAAGCCTTCTTCCTTTGCTGTAGAGAGAGGAATCTAAAAACTGTCCTGATGATGTAAGCATAGGAAAGAACTATACAAGTGAAAGTCATATTCAGGGTCAGTACAGCACAGATTATAATTGTCTGTTTTATGAACCAAGTATCTGAGCAGGCAATTTTCACTAAGGGAAATAAATCACAGGTAAAATGATCAAAGTTGTTGAGTCATAAAATTCCAGTTTTAAAAGCAGTTTAACTAGTGGGATTATTATACACAAACCAGCAGCCCAACAACAGATGCTGAGACTCCTGCAGACAGTTTTGCTCATGATGGTCACATAATGCAGGGGTTTGCAGATGGCCACATAGTGGTCATAGGACATGGCAGCAAAAAGAAAAAATTCTGATAATGCAAAGAGGTCAGTAAAAAACACTTGGACCATACAAGCAATATAGGTAATGACCTTGTCACCTGTTGCTATGTTGTACAAGTACCTAGGAACACATGCAGATGTGAAGGAGATTTCTATGAAGGAGAAATTTTGTAAGAAAAAGTACATGGGTGTTTTAAGATGGGAATCCATACAGGTAAGTGTGATGATGGTCAGGTTTCCAGTTACACTCAACATGTAGGTGATAAATAGAAATATAAAAATCAGAACCTGCAGCTGAGGGTCATCAGTGAGTCCCAGCAGAATGAATGTGGTTATTGTACCGTTTCTCATCACTGATGGCTGACTTCTGTCCGATCTGCAGGTGATATTTGGAAAGACTTTTTTTTCAGATTATTCTAACTGTTCTAAAATTCAACATATTATTTTATTTCCCATTACATTTTTTAAATGTACATTTTATTTCTAATCTCTGTTTAGGGTTCTACCTTTGACTGAAATTCAAATAATGCTCTTTGGCTCCCAAGAATTATTCCTTATTCATAAATTTAATCATAAATTTCCACCATTGTTTTCATCTCTTTTCTTCTCACATTGCATTTTTAAAAATAATGGTAATAAATCATAGATAGGTTGGGCATACTATACAACTCTAAGCACAAAATAAGTTCTCTGATCCAAAACAGTATTTTTGTTTGTTCATGGGTTTTTAGATGTGTTTACTTCCCCTTATTTACCCTAAACCCTTCTTCTTTACCATACATACGGTATGAATATGTAAATCTTTTAAAAATATGTATGCAGTCTTTACTTCTGACAAAAGAGATGACTGCCTTCTCTTTCCTTGAATTTCCAGGAAAGTGAATTACTTTTTCTTCATGATACCCTTTTTTTTTTGCCTAATAATAACGGATTTATTTCAGAAGTTAAAGAACTTTTTGATTTTGTGTTTAGGCTGCTCCATAGATACTTCTCAGTGCAACCGTTACTTATATTAAAAGAGATTCCAATGTTTCCAATACACAATCATTACAACAATGTTTGAAATTTCTGTCATCAATATATAGAACATTTTTTCCTTTGTATCAACTATTTAATTTATGAGAAATTTCACTTCCTTGTTCAACTTACTGTGCTCTATTCTTACTGAGCGAGGCTGACTTGGCTGTGATTTTGTATTTCACTGAGTTACCAGAATAGGGAAGAAGCACTGACTGAAGCACATGGTTTACTTGCAGATTGGAACCTTCCTAGAGAATTCGGTCTTTCATTCAGCAACCATCAACTATTTATATCAAATTTTAATATGTAGAAGAGGTCTTTTTTTTTTTTTTGCAAATCACCTATCTAACTTTCATCTTATTCATAGTATCTCTCGAATCCCCACATCCCTGAGAAACCTTACCCAGTCTTTACAGCAGGCATTATTCAGTCCTCAAAATACCTCTCTTTTCCCCAAGATATTACAACTTATTAGATGTAAAAGTTAAAAGATAGTAAACTAAAACTTACAGATATTTGCATCTTCTCACTTTCAATCAAATGGTCAGATGAACATAAGAGTTCTTTGAGGTTATAACACTGTCTTCAATATATAATCCATATGTTTGGGGGGGTAAAGATAACTGTCAATGCATATGGATTTCTATACTTACCAAAATACTTTATTAATTTTAGTTTGAATTTGTGTATATAGCCAAAGTGGCCATGGTCATTTCTTTATTCAGTTAGTTGTGCATTTATTCATGTCTCTTATGCATGAAATCTTCTCAGATACTGTTGTCTACACAAAAGAACTTTTAAAAGTGATGTTTCATAAATATCTGTTGGATGCATTACAAAACATAAACATTATTGCTGAAATTCATTTTCTCCTCAGGAATGAAATATCACCAAATTCTGTAAAAGGGATTAAAATCAAAAAGAAGATATTCATCATACTTACTCTTCTGTTGGTAAATTACAGTTTCTTTTGGTTGTTTACACATGACAATATTAATAATGTAATATTTAAAGTAGTATATCTTCACCTTTACTGGCAAGTCTGGGAATTCATAGAGTTCCATGAGATTGCCATCCTTAATAAATCTGACATCCTCCCTGATAATGGGCTTTGTGCAATTTTAATCCCCAATGTATTAGTGCTCTCTCCATCAGTGAAATGTAATAAAATTACCCTTAAGACTAGAATTTCAGGAATTCAACCTACTAGTAGAAGAGATGATATTCTAAATAACCAGAACAAAAGGAAGTACTCTACTGTTTAGAGCATGGCTTTCTTTAAATTGCTGAATATACCAGTAAGTGAATACAATGTTCCTTGGTGGTATATATTCAGAAGCCATTAATGAATTTTCTGGGCAATGAAGTTTGGCAAAAAAAAAAAAAAATCAGTAACAGGATTCATTGGGGACCTTGTCTTTGGGGACAGCATTAGACACAGGTCAGGAGTCAACCACATTATTAAATTACACAGCTTATATTTTTAAAACTTTCACATCTTCTAAGGCACTTGTTATATCAAAATCCTTCCTTATATGAATAGAGTCCTTTCATATATTACATGAATTATCATCATTGGGTATTTTCACACAATAAGCAGAAGAAAAAATTTATATGATTATATGAGTTACTGCTTAAGTTGAAGACCGTATCCTTCCCTATATTTCTTCTCCAAATACACCCACTGTATTAGAGGTGTTATTCACAATGAATCAATATTTGCAACTGTATATTATAATTGGATGGAAAAACATGTTTTTTTGAATCTTTAAACACATCTTAATTTATCATGTAATATAAATTTCTGTCCTTTATAGTTTAACACTATTAATCAAGTTAGCTGTATGAAGAAAATTGGCATTTCTTTTACCAAGCCTGAATTCAATGTATGATATTCTTCATTTTACACAGTTATTAATCATTCTATCAAATGCATGTTCAAAGTACTTTTTCCAGATGAGTAAGAATAATTTCAAAAAGTATAAATTATAGATGAAAAGTGTAGATTGTAGACTAGTTTGTTTGATTTTCTATACTGTATGGGAGAGTCACATTTTATTCTTTTTCCATGTAAGTATTCGATTATTGCAGCACCATTTGTTGAATTTTTGCTAGTTAGTTTGTTTATTGTTTTTGTTTTTTGGGAAGTGCATGGGCCAGGAATTGAACCTGGGTCTCCTTCATGACAAGCGAGAATTCTACCACTTAACTACCTTTGTACCATCTACATTGTGGATTAATATGTTAATTTATACTTAGAAATTGTGTAGTTAAGATTAGTTTACATAAAAAATTTGCCACTGTGATTATGTCATTATAGTGCATTATTTTTGTTTTTTATTCTATTTATAATTTGTTCTTATAAATATGTTTAAAACATGTTTTAAAATAATAGTAACTCTTTAAAAGTGTCTGTGCTTATTTGAAGCATGTGCTGTATGGTTTTATACATTTTATACATTTTATACATTAACACCTATTGATTAGAACCTATTGATTTTTTTCTGCTTTTCATTTTTAACCTTATTGAGCTATAACTACTATACAGTAAACTGCATATAACTAAATTCCAACTTTTGATAAGATTTGTCATATATATTACTCCCTAGAGATATCACCACAATCAAGATAATGAATGTACCAATCAGACCCAACAGTTTGCTTGTGATCTTTTCAATCTCTCCTCCCTGCCATCACTCAAGTTTGCCATTCACAGCTAAGCATAGATCACTTTTCTGTCAGTATAGATTAGTTTGCTATATAAACGTACTTATTTTCATCTGGCTTATTTCTGATTTTTTTAAATTTTCATCCATGTTTTTGCTTATATTGACAGTTCATTACTTTTCATTTCTGAAAAAAATTCCAATGTGTGATACTTGTCATTTCAACTTCTTATGTAATTATAAATAAAATTATAAATAAAACTACTATGAGCATTCATTCCAAAGTCTCTGAAATTGCATGCACTTTCATTCTATTGGATCAGTACCTAGGAGTGGAATGACTGGGTCTTGGAAAGCGTATCTTCAAATATTTAAAAGACTATCAGGTGCTTTTTCAATGTGGTCATATGATTTTTACATTTCCACTAGGAATGTAGGAGTGTATAACATGTCCACATCCTTGGAATGATCAGTCTTTGTACTCTTAGGGCCTTAGTAGGTATGTAGTGGTATCAACTAGAAATTTAATTTACCTATACCTAATAGCTAATGAGGTTGAGGACTTTGGGGTACTTGTCATATACTTCCTTGATGAAGTGTCTGTTTAAATGATTGCCTATTTTATAATTTGGTTTTGTTTTTTCTTATTAATGAGTTTTGATGGTTCTTTATACAGTCTTGATACAAGTCTTTTGTCAGATATGTGATTTGCCCATTTTGTGGTATGTTTCCTTACTCTCTTATACAGTCTTTTAAGCAGGTGTCTCGATTTTGATGGATTGATTTACACGAGTTGCTAACAGATCATGCTTTTGTCTTTTTCTAAGAAATTGTAGCCTAATCCAACATCAATATTCATTTTGTGTTAGTTTTAGTAAATAGTGCCAAGCATGAATAGAAGTTCATGTTATTTAACATGGATATCCAATTGTTCTGTAGCAATTGTTCAAAAGACTTCCTTTTCCAATGAATTATGCTTGCAATTCTATTAAAAATCAGATGACCTTAAGTATAAGGGATTACTTCAAGAGTCTCAATTCTTTTCCATTGATCTTGTATCTATCTTAATGCAAATATCACACTTTCTTAAGTACTGCAGCTCGATGGTACATATTATAACCAGACAGCAATTTTGAGCAGCAGTGAAGTTCTATAGTGGCTGACAGACCCCCAGTCTCCTCTGGAAGTAGCATAGACTCCCTGTCCAAGGCCCCATGATTTCTGGGCCTGACAATAGATGATTTGCTACAATTTGTGGTTTGCTTTGACTATTTTAACATTGCAATGATGATTCCTCAGTGTTCACATGACTACTGTTGTCTCTGTATAAGAAAATTTCTGCCCTATAAAACTCAATGCCAAACTTGTTGTGTGACAATCACAGAGCCAGATCTGAAAATGACCATTTATTAGATTAACTTGTAAAGTTTTGAATTTTGGTTGGAATCAACTGTTGTAATTTGCCCTTGAATCATCACCCATATCTTCTGCTTCCTTCTCTTTAAAGAACCTTCCTGTCAAAATGCATAATCCTGTTGCCTCCAGACATTCTATAAAGCAGGGGAGCAGATTAATTGATGATTTCTTGATCATAGAAATTGGTGATTCTACATCAGATTTGCTGATAAAAGAAAATGAAAGGAAATTCTACCTTCAAAAAGAGATGATCATTTATTCAGAGACCAAAGAGACAGTTTCTCTACAAATGATGACTTCGGGCTCTTCAGCAGCTTATGTTCCTGAGACACCCTCTACACCTACCTCAAAACAAGTTACTGAAGTGGATTGTCCTGTTTGCAGGGTTAATATTCCAGAAAATCACATTAATAAGTCCTTGGATAGCTGTTGTCACATGAAGGGAAAGCCTCAGAAGTTAAATTCGAAAAAAGAAGCCATTGCCCAAAATTGTGTATAACTTGCTCTCTGATCATGACTTAAAGAAAAATCTAAAACAGCATGGATTATCTGTTCAAGGAATTAAACAACAGCTCATTGAAAGGTACAGCGGATTTGTATTGTATAGTGCTCAGTGTGATGCCTTGCAACTTAAATCAGCTGCTGGAATAGTTAAAGAAATAGAAAACATGGAGAAGAATATAATGTGTTTTAAAGCTAATAAGGAAAGCATCATGATTTTTACCAAGGATAAAGCAGAAAAAGTAATAGATGAAATTCACATATGTGGTTTTCAAATATTGCTCCCGTTGTGTGGGTGCCTTTTTACATTTCTGACAAAGTCCTTTGATGCACCGATGTGGGCAATTTTGAGAAGATCCCATTCGTTTAGTCTTTCCTTGCTCGTGCTTTGGATGTAAGGTCTAGGCAGCAACCTCCTATTAAAAGATGTATTATTTCCTACATTTTTTGATGTTTTACATTCTTAGCTCTAAGGTTTTGGCTTTTGATTCTTTTTGATGCAATTTTGTATAAGGTATCTATTTTCATTCATTTGGATATGGATATACAGTTCTCCACACACATTTTTTGAAGAAGCTGCTCTATACCAGTTGAGTTGGCTTGAGTGCCTTATCAAAGATCAATCATCCATAGAAGAAAGGGTCTATTTCTGAAAACTCAGTTTGATTCCATTGGTAAGTATAGCTAACATTGTGCTAGTACCATGTTGTTTTGATCACTGTAACTTTGTAATGTGCTTTAAAGTCAGGTAGTGCAAGATCTACTACTTATTCATCCTTTTTAAGATACTTTTAGCTATTTGAGATACTCTGCTCTTCCAAATAAATTTGCTTGTTAGTTTTTCTATTTTTGTAAAGTATGTTGTGGGGGGTTTTCATTAGTATTGTATTGAATCTATAAATCAATTTCAGTAAAATTGCCATCTTAACTTTCAATCCATGAACATGGTATGTCCTTTGATATTTAGGTCTTCTTTGATTACTTTTAGTAACTTCTTGTAATTTTCTGTGTATAGGTCTTTTGTTGACTTGGTTAAATTTATTCCTAAATATCTGATTCATTTTGTTGTTATTGTAAATGTTTTTTTTCTTAGTTTCCTCCTCAAACTGCTCATTGCTAGTGTTTAGAAACACTATGATTTTCCCATGTTGTTCTTATACCCTGCCACTTTGCTGTATTCATTTATTAGCTTTAGGAGCTTCGCTGTAGATTTGGTTTTTTTTCCTTTCTTTTTTACATATAGGATCTTGTCATCTGCAACACTGAAAGTTTTATTTTTCCTTTCTAATTTGGATACCTTTTATTTCTTTATCTTGTCTAATTGTTCTAGCTATTCATTCAGCACAGTTTTGAATAACATTGGTGACAATAGGCATCCTTTTCTTTTTCCTGGTCCTAGTGGGAAAGCTTTTAGTATTTGCCCATTGAGAAAGATGTTAGCTCTGGGTTTTCCTTATTATCCTTTTATCATGTTGAGGAAGTTCTTTTTTATTACAATTTTTGAAGTGTTATCATCGAGAAAGAGAAAGGATGTTGAAGTTTCTCAAATGCTTTTTCTGCATCAATCGATATGATTATGTGTTTCTTCCTCTTTGATTTATGGATGTAGTATATTACATTAATTGATGTTTTGGTGGTAAACCAGCCTTGCATACCTGGAATAAATCCCAGATTGGTCACTGTGTATAGTTCTTTTAATGTGCTGCTGGATTTCATTTGCAAGTATTTTGTTGAGGATTTTTGCATTCATTAAAGACATTGCTTTGTAATTTTCTTTTCTTGGAGTATCTTTTTCTGGCTTTGGTATTAGGGTGATGTTGGCTTCATAGAATGAATTTGTTAGCTTTCCCTCCTCTTCAATTTTCTGATGAGTTTGAGCAGGATGCATATTAAATCTTTACTGGAATGTTTGGTAGAATTTACATGTGAAGCCATCTGGTCCAGAATCATTCTTTCTGGGGAGCTTTTTGATGGCTCTTTCAATCCTTTTACTTGTGATTGATTTGCTAAGGTGGTCTGTTTCTTCTGGAGTCAATGTTGTCTGTTTATACTTTTCTAGGAAGCTGTCAATTTCGTCTACATTGTCTAGGCTATTAGCATATAGTTGCTCATCAAAGCATCTCCTTATCTCCTTTATTTCTGCAGGGCCAATAGTTATGTACCTTCTCACATTTATTTTGTTCATTTCTATCTTCTCACTCTTTTTTTGTCAGCCTAGTTGAGAGTCCATCTATTTTATTGTTTATTTTTTTTTTGTTCCAAAGAACCAACTTCTGGTTTTGTTGATTCTCTTTATTGTTTTCATGTTCTCAATTTCATTTACTTTTGCTCTAATCATTGTTATCTCTTTCCTTCTGTTTGTTTTGGTGTTCATTTGCTGTTCTATCTTACTTCCTCCAGATGAACTGTTCATTAATTAATTTTTGTCTTCATGTTTTAATATGGGCTTAAGGTTAATAAACTTTGCTCTGAGCACCGCCTTTGGTGCATCCCATAAGTTTTGGTATATAGTGGTTTCGTTTTTTTTTCCTCAAGATGTTTACTGATTTCTCTTGTAATTTCTTCCTTGACACACTGGTTGTTTAAGTGTGTGTTTAGCCTCCATATCTTTGTGAATGATCTGGCCTTCCACCTATTATTGATTTCCAACTTCATTCCATTATGATCTGAGAAAGTGTTTTGTATAATTTCAATAGTTTTAAATTTACTGAGACTTGCTCTGTGACCCAAATTTGGTCTGTCCTGGAGAATGAGCCATGAGCACTTGAGAAAAACATGTATTTTGCTACTGTTGGGTGTAGGTATTCTATAAATGTTTGTTAAGTCTAGTTCATTTATCATACTATTAACATCTCTGTTTTCTTATTGATCCTCTGTCTAGATGGTCTATACATTGGATAGAGCAGTGTATTGAAGTATCCAACTATAATTGTAGAAGTGTGTACTTCTCTCTTCTGAGTTGTCAGTGTGTGCCTTATGCATTTGGGGCACTCTGGCTCAGTGCATAAATATTCATGATTGTTGTCATGTCTTCTTCATGAATTGTTCCTTTTATTAACACATTATTCTTTTTAAGCTCTTTTAATTGTTTACCTTTAAAGTATAATTTGTCAGACATTAGTATAGCTACCCCACTGATTCCCAGCTGTTTGTGTGAAATACCTTTTTCCAATTTTTCACTTTCAACCTATTATTGTGCTTGGGTCTAAACTGAGTGTCTTTTAGAAAGTGTATAGATGGGCTCTGTTTTTAATCCACTCTGCTAGTCTCTGTCTTTTATTGGAGTGTTTAAACCACAAACATTTAATGTTAATGTTGTACTGTAAGTACTTTTTTCTACCATTTTATCTTTTGGATTTATATGTCATATCATATCTGCTACTCCCTTTTTAGCCTTCCTAATAAATCTTCACTTCTACACTCTTTCCCAAACCCCTTTCCTGTCATTTCTTATCCGCCTGCAGTGTACCCCTTAGTATTACTTGTACAGTGAGTCTCTTTTTCATGAACTCTCTTAGTGTCTGTTTGTCTGAAAATATTTTAAACTCTCCCTCATTTTTGAAGAATAGTTAACTGATATTTTCTCTCAGTGTCATAAATATATCATAGCACTGCCTTCTTAACTCCATGATTTCAGCTGAGAAATCCGCATTTAGTTTTTCTAAGCTTCTGTTGTATGTGATGGATCACTTTTTCTTGCTGGTTTTTGAATTCTCTCTTAGTTTGACATTTAACAATCTGATTTGTAAGTGTCTGGAATAGGTCTACTTGGATTATTCTGTTTGGGGTACAGTGCACTTCTTGGATCTGTAATTTTTTGTCTTTCATCAGAGTTTGGAAATTTTCTTTGATTATTTTCTCCATTATTCTTTCTGCCCCTTTTCCCTTCTCTTCTCCTTCTGAGATACCTACAACATATATATTCTTGCATCTCATCTTGTCATTTAATTTCCTGAGACCCTGCTCATATTTTCCATTCTTTTCCCTATCTGTTCTTCTGTGTGTAGGATTTTAGATATCCTGTCCTCTAGTTGACTAATTCTTTCTTCTGTCTTCACATCTGCCCTTGTATGTATCCATTTTGTTTTTCATCTCTTTTACTGTGCCTTTCATTCCAATAAGTTCTGCATTTGCTTTTTTGAATTCTTCTTCATATTTGCCCTATGTCTTCTTTATATCTTCATCTTTTTTGCCATATCTTCCATCAACTCATTGACTTTATTTTTGATATGATTTTTCACGCTTGTTTGAGCATCTTTAATTAGTTATTTCAAGTCCTATATCTCCTTTGAAATGTTAGTTTATTCCTTTGGGCCATATCTTCATTTTTCCTAGTATGTCTCATAATTTTTTTGCTGGTTTCTAGGTGGTCTAGTTTGCTAGCTGCCGGAATGCAACACACCAGAGACAGATTGGCTTTTAATGAAAGGGATTTATTTTGTTAGTTCTTCAGAGGAAAGACAGCCAATTTTCTAGTGAGGGTCTTTCTTACATGGAAAGGCACAGGATGGTCTCTGCTGGCCTTCTCTCCAAGCCTGTGTGTCCCAACTTTCCCTGCAGTGACTTCTTTCTGCATCTCCAAAGGCCTGGGCTGAGCTGTGAGTGCTGAACTGAGTGCTGAGATGAGCTATGCTGAGTTGCTTCGGCTGTGCTACATTGCACTCTCTCATTTAAGCACCAGCCAATTAATCAAACGTCATTCATTGCAGCAGGCACACCCCCTAGCTGACTGCAGATATAATCAGCAACAGATGAGGTTCACGTACCATTGGCTCATGTCCACAGCAACAGAACTGGGTGCCTTCACCTGACCAAGTTGACAACTGAATCTAACTACCAGCCTAGGCATCTGATTTGCTTGATTAGTTTATTCTGGAGGTCATTTTCACTCTTTTACCTAGGGTTTTCATGTTGGTTGGCTTTATTTTCTATCCGTTCTTTGGTACTCAACTTATTCTAGAGCACTAGCATAGCTTCTGTTTAACAGCTCAGAATTTTTCGACTCTTGTTTTTCTGGTTCTTGAAATTTAATTATGGAAATCTTTTTTAGAGGAATGTTCCCAGATATGGTTTATTCCCATCAGATTTTCCTTGGACCAGAGCAGCAGTTCACAGGAGGAAGGTGTTACCAGTATCATATTTCTCTGAGTGTGAGATCCAGCTGGTTGTCAAACTTTTCTATGAAGTCTCTTGATTCTGCACTTTTCCTATCCTTCCCAGCTGGTGGTGCTTGTCAGCCCATGGTTCTCTGGATGTGTAAAGTGACAAATTCTCAGCAGACTATCCCTTCCAGGTGCATGATTTTGACAGATGGTGAGGTGGAAGGCAAGCTTAAGTTGTTTCTGTTTTCTAGCCCAGGGCCTGAAACTCTGAAGGAGGGCTACCACTTGTAGTTGCCCTTTCTTCGTGGAAATATGTGCCCTTTATGTAATAATCTCCCCATTTGACACATTACTTTTTCTTTTAGACCTATGTTAACTCAGCCCTTTCCTGGTCCCCACTTACAATTGAAAATGTCTTGTTTTCTCTAATGAGCTATTTAGAATTATTTAATAACAAACAAAAAATGAAAAAGATAAAAAAATATACCTCTTCAGGGCCATTTCACAGCCCCCAAGATTTGCTAGTCAAGATTCAGAGTTGATACCTGGCTTTTGGGGCCCACTTTTTGGGACACAGCCTCTTTCCTGTACTCTGAACTTGGCTGGCAACTGAGTCTCCACCTTTATTCTTTCTTATTTTATTTCATTGTATTTTATCCACCAGACCCACCTCCTGTCTGCTGGGATTAAAACTCCATTTTGAGCTGGGCTGAGCTGCCTTCCTTTGCTACTGGTAGACATTACTTAAAGATATGACCTTTAGGGAATTATCTCCTTTACCTGACTACCTTGACTCTCAGACATATCTTAATCACATTGTTGCCCGGGGCAGTGCTGAAGCCTGATAATGCCCACAACTCTATTTAATAAATCATTAAAAAAAAATAAATTAAAAAAACAAAGGAGAGGAAAAAAAATCCTTTTCAGCCCTGAACTCCAGCCCCCTAGGTTTGCCAATCAAGAACAAGAGTTGGTACCTTACTCTGTGATCCTTTGATTAGCGTCCAGCCATTTTCCAGTATTCTGATGTCCAACTCCAATTTTTTTTTTCCGTCAGTCCATTTCCTTTCTACTGTGGTAAACAACTGAGTTCCTTTGTTGCTTGCTTCAAATTTATCTGTGCTAAAGCTTGCAGTCAACAGTCCAAATTTGTTCATTAATTCTGCAATTGCAGCTTGATGAGCTACCTTCCTTCCTTCTAATAAAGAGGGTTCCTTTCTCTCTTTTTTCTCTCCTTTCTCTCTCTCTCAACGTCAAGAGAGCTTTCAGTGCCAGTAGAGAAGGGGCAACAGCCCCTATTGCCTGGGGAATTTACAGTTCTGTATGGTGACTTGGCCATTCCATCAATTCCAGGCTGGTAAATGTTGGATGTCTAGCCATGGAAAACTCCAAAATGGGTGTTCCAGACTGTTCTTAGCTATTTACTACCTGCGCTAGGTGATTATCTAAATTCCACACCTTGATACACCACCATTTTCTGCACTATATTTTTAAACATATTTTTCATAACTGCTTTATATGCTCATCTGTTAATTCCTACATGAGCTGAATTATGCCAGGGTTGTATTCTATTTACTGTTTATCCTCTGGTTATGGGTTCTGAGTCTTGCTTCTTTGCACACACTAGTTTTTGATGGTGTGCTGGATATTCATGGGTGCATTTTTCTTTAGATATGGTTGATTTTACTTCTGTTATATAGATAATTCACTTATATATCTGCTAGATGGTTCTGAGATTTGTGAACCTTTTCTAGGTGTGTTTAGAATAATTATCATTTTCTAGGTTTATATTAGCCCTACTTTTAATATGTGGATTTTCTGGAATTGCAGTTGAGTGCCAAGGGGTCCGCCAGTCTTCCTCAGATCTGACTGATGAGAAATCCTATGCATCCCAATTGCAATAAACAATCATATTTTTCTTAATGATGAGCAAGGAGATTCCAGAACTGAAGATAGAAAGATAAAAATTCACTCCCGGTATAATTGTGGAGTTCTCACATTTTCAGCATCTGTCACTGCAGTCATGATTACAGAGAGGATGCTGTTTGGGTCATAACTCAGGGGTACTAAAATAAATTTAAATATCTGCCCTGAAGATGTAATATTAGCTTTCTCAATTGTTCAGGAAACAGTGAGTATGGAGACCAATAGACTAGGGGATGTAATCCCAATTTTCAGGTATTGGAATAGATAGAATATTGAACAGATTGATGATCATACTTGATGGAATGTGGGAAAGATACAGCTTAAAATCATTGCAAGGTGGAGGGCATCTAATGTGAACCAATTAATATCATATAAATGATATCTTGTACCACTAAGCTAAAAATTTACAATAATTGACTGTTAATGATTTTCATCAACATGATATTTAATTATGGTTTGAAGTGAATGTTACTTCTAGATCAATCTTGAATAATTAAAGGAATACTTTAAAGTCAGTTCATTCTGCCATAGTCAATGTGTGAATAATATGCTTACAAATATTGCTAGAATATCAAACAGTCTTCTGGGTACCCTTTTGCAGCAAGAAGAGCTCTTTGCCCATTTCAATCCTTTCTATGGCTAGACTTTTATTAGGGCAGTGGTATTTCCTTGCACCATATAACATTGCTCCCCTTTAATTCTTTAAAAAAATTCTCAGGGATATTGTTGCATGGTCTCTAAAAAGTTACTTGTGTGGAGGGTGATGTGTTGGGGTTCACTTGGACTGGTTACATTAGGGAATCTAATGTTGAGGAGTATAGCTGTAATTAATCTGTATGTGTTTGCACATCTGTTTTGACAGAAAAGATTCTACCTTCAAATGTATTAATTTCATGTTACTGCAGTCAAACATTATCACAAACTTAGTTGCCTAAAACAGTTTAATTTTATTCTTTTAAATTCTAGATATCAGATGTCTGCACTCAAGATGTCAAGGTTGAGTATCTTTTTTTTATTATTACACTGGACTCACCTGGATAATTCAGGATTATCTCTTCATTTTACTATTTATAACTTTGCCACGTCTGCCATTTCCCTTTTACTATGTAAGGTAATATATTCACGTGTTCAAGTGATTAAGACAATTTGGGTTTGTCATTTTAGAGTCTTTTACATGTGAGTTGGATTTTTCCAGAGAAAAGTAGTTAAACTGTAGAAGATATGGTTTATTTTAACTTAGGTCCTACTTGAGCTGGTCTGAACAGCTTATAGTATTTGGGCTGAAGCTCTTTCTCTAGTAATTTTTTCTGATGACTTTCAATTTTTCAGTGGAGAAATTAAATGGAATCCAATAGACTTAAATTTGTTAGATTTCTAAAATGAAGTCTGGTATATTTCTTCAGAATAATGCTATACAAATTATGGTGGTTGTTTAAAAAAACACGAGCTTTTAGAACTCAAGATGATATTTGATCAGTGTCTTTGAAGCTAGATTTAATGGGCTCCCAATGGGAGGGGTTGGATAGTATGAGAGATCTCACATCAAGATTATTCATAGAAAGGGGCTCATATTTTATTTTTTCTTTCAGGGTGGCTGAATAACATTGTTCACTGTGTGTTACATAGTTTGGCCTCTTTTGTCCCATTCATTCAGTAAAGTTTCAGTTATATCAGTACCCACCTTATATCAGAGTGACCAATGTAAATATATACTTTGGTTATGTAGGGAACTGACTTATAAGGTTGATTTGTTATTGTATTTATTCTAAAAAGCCCATTCATTAATTGGTTTTATATATTTTACTGTGAATTATTAACTAGTATAGAAGATATGAGACACATTTATAAATGACAATGAGCTTTTGAAGAGCAAAATTCTTTTTTATTCCTTTTAAATGAAAAGAAGTATCTCATAAGATGAATATATTATGTATGCCCTTTTCTATCGATCAAAACTTTAAAGCAATGTCTTCATTTGGTATTGCAATAATTCCTAAAATAAATTCTTCATGTTTTTATTCATTCTGGTTGCAATGTGGAAACCAATACAATGGTGATCATCTGTCTTCAAATATTCTTCTGGTAACGCAGTTGATGTTAACAGATAGGTGTGTATGTTATTGTACCAGTGCTCTTGCTCATATAAACATTCTTTTTTCCTTTTTTTGGCATAGGCAGGCACCAAGAATCTAACCTGGGTCTCCGGCATCACAGGCGAGAACTCTGCCTGCTGAGCCACCATGGCCCGCCCCAAACATTCATATCTTAATAGCGATTTCCTTCTTTGCATTTCTTGTTTATTTTCACTGTGATAGTGTCGTATTTATTAGAATATCCTATAATTCTACTTTTTCCATCTGGCAGTAGATATTTGGTGGTTCTCTCATGCAGTAAATGGAAATCCTGAAAGAAATGTTTATTTTCCACCAAATATACATATATACAAACCCATACGTGAAAATATGATCATCTGATCAGTCTTGTTTTTAAAAAATATCTTTCTACCCATTTTATCTCTGGTTGAGTCACTTATTTCCTGCCACTGATGGTCTGCCTTAAAAACAGCCTTTCATTAATATTCTACATGGTTGTTGACTGTATACAAATTGCATAATATGAATAAATATATAAATAAATAAATATTTTCACTATTCATAAATAAATCTGTATATACAAATACTGAAATTAAATATTCTCATCCAGGAATGTTGAGTGCTTTTCTTTCACTCAAATTATATCTTATATTCCTTTAAAAAGTTTCTAAAGTTTTTTTTAAATTTATGCTGTGTATTTCATGTTAAATTTATTATCTTGAAAATTATATTATTGTAGCTATTATGAGTGAAATAATATTTGCTTATTGATTTCTGGTGTAATGCAATTATAAAGAAAGTTTATGGTTTTTAAAATATCCATTTTTTCAGCTGGAGTACTATATCACTTAATAAGTCTGCTAATTTCCTACTACATTTCTTGAGTTTTGAAGATATGTAAGAATATTCTTGGGGCAGGGTGGGGGAGGCTATCCCATCAGTTTTGGGACACCAAGCTTTGTAAATTTCACTGACTAAAAGAAATTGTTTACGAATTACGAGCAATGCTCAATGTCATCCATTGTATGCTCTATATCAACCTCAGAAAAGCAAGGCACGAAAATTAAAAATTATTTTGACAAAGATCAATAATTTCTCTTATTCTTTCCATTATTTATTCTGAATGTGTTCTTATTGATTTTCCAAGATCTTCCACTGAATTATTGATTTTTTTTTTACTTTTTACTCACTAATATTCACTAATTTCCAAAACCTGCATATTGATTTCATTAAATTTTTAAATTTTTTGTGATTAATACGCTATGTTTTGAGTTTGTTATTAATTTTTTGTTTTCACATTCATTAACAAACATAAGGTCCTCTTTCTGATCTAGCTAACAATTTGATAAATAACAATTACATTTCAGATAACAGAATTCCTTTTGAATACAGTTGTTTCAATGCTCCAAATAATTTATAATGAAGTGACTTTATTTCGTTACTTCCAGGCCAATAGTTCTTTAATTAGATGTATATAACAATTTCTAAGGAATTATATTGGTGTTAGTTTCCAAATTCTTTGTGTATAATTAGATTTATTATGCGGGAACTGGGACTGAAAAGGCTTAATTTGTGTTAAATGAGGGAACAGGATATCAAGGGCACCTAATAAAAGGCAGTCAGTATTATCCAGAAAAAATGTATCTCTGGAAATGTGCATGATTTTCTAATTCAGACTTTGAGTGTGCAATGATTGGACAGTTCTGACTTTATTCTACTGTGTCATTCCAAGGGCACCCACCACATTGACTCTGGATGCTGCGCCTAAGTCCCTGGGATCCGTAATGCAACCTCCTGCTCCCATCCTCCAGGGTACGCTCTCCTGAGCATCCACAAGTCTTTTTATAGCTTATTGCTGTGCTTTAGGCTGCATGTTTATTTCTACTACTTATTTACAACTTAGCAGTGCTTCCAGTTTCAAAAGAATCTTTATTAAAATTTATCCAACATTTCAATGTGTTTGTAGTAGTCTTTTGAGGTTACATTAATCCTACAGTTTCTCAATATTGTAAGTGCCATTCTCGCTTTCTGAAATGTTGTTTGTGTTTTTACATTAGCCATAACTCATTCTTTATAGAGTTTTTACATAAAATAACTCTTATTGCATGCATTTGGATATCTTTGTATCCATATATGAACAGTGCTGCAAGGGTTTTTACCCTATAATTTCTTGATCATAGTAACGACTTTCATTATACTAAAAATATAATACTATGTAGTTAATTTCATTCCAAAAGTTTTTTTAAGAATTATACTTAAATGTTTTCTCAGTGAGATACAAAACGTTACCAGCTATTTTTATGAAAAATAAGCATACAGAATTGGCTTGAAACTGTTCAAATGAAGCTCGTTTAAATAAGTGTTGAGAAAATTAATTATATTCTATTATTGCTCATTAAAGCAGAAAAACATTTATAAACAACAAATGAAAATGTCCATACTCTAAATGATAAAATAAATCTTTCATTTGAAGTGTGTCTTTACATACCATTTCCTTTACTTAGCCGAAAGCAATTTTATTCTTTTGATTAAATCCTTGAAGGCTTTCTTAACTTGTGTGTTCCTCAGGGTATAAATAAAGGGGTTCAATGCAGGTGAAATAGAAGAAATGAGCACTGAAACCGCTTTATTAATGGTCACTTCTTCCTTTGCTGTAGGATTCATATAGATGAAAATGCACGTGCCATAGGTGATGGAAACCACAATCATGTGGGAAGAACAGGTCGAAAAGGCTTTCTTCCTTTGCTGGACAGAGGGGAACCTAAAAGTTGTCCTGATGATGTAAGCATAGGACAGAACTACACAAGTGAGAGTCAGAATCAGGGTCAGTACAGCACAGATTGTAACTGTGTGTTCCAGGAACCATGTGTCTGAGCATGCGATTTTCACTAGAGGAAAGGCATCACAGGCAAAATGGTCAATGACGTTAGAGTCACAAAATTCCAGTTTTAAAAACAGATTAAGTGGTGGGATTATTATACACAAACCAGATGCCCAACAACAGATGATGAGACTCCTGCAGACTCTTTTGCTCATGATGGTCACATAATGCAGGGGTTTGCAGATGGCCACATAGCGGTCATAGGACATGGCAGCAAGGAGAAAAAATTCTGTTATTGCAAAAAGGTCAATAAAAAACACTTGGATGACACAAGCATTATAGGTAATGGCCTTGTCACCTGTTGCTATGTTGTACAGGTATTTAGGAATACACGCAGATGTGTAGGAGATTTCTATGAAGGAGAAATTTTGTAAGAAAAAGTACATGGGTGTTTTAAGATGGGAATCCACATAGGTGAGTGTGATGATGGTCAGGTTTCCAGCTACACTCAAAATGTAGGTGAGAAATAGAAATATAAAAATCAGAACCTGCAGCTGAGGGTCATCAGTGAGTCCCAGAAGAATGAATGTTGTTACTGTACCGTTTCTCATCACTGACTGCTGACTTCTGTCCGATCTGCATGTGATATTTGGAAAGATTTTTAGATTATTCTGTTCTAAAATTCAACATATTCATTATTGTATTCCCCATTACATTTTAAAAATTTACATTTTACTTACATTCTCTGCTTAGGGTTTTGCTTAAAGATTCACCTCCGGTTAGGTATCATTTTTTGGCTAGCAATAATGCCCGTTGGCTTTCAAGAATTATTCCTTATTCACAAATTAAATTAATAAAGTTCAACCAATGATTTCATGTATTTTTGACACTTTGCACTGTTTAAAACAATGCTAATAAATAACAGATTGGCTTGACTCAGTATACATACTCTAAGCAGAAAATAAATCTCTGATACAAAACATTCGTTTGTTCATCGGTTTTTAGATTTGTGTTCACTTCCCCTTATCCTCCCTAATCTCTTTTCCTCACGTTGCATGATCCACCTTTTTTCTCTAATAGGTATGTCTTTTTTTGAATATGCATATAATCTTTATTTCTAGCAAAAGAGATGCTTCTCTTTCCTTTGAATTTCCAGTAAAATGAATTACTTTTTCTTCATGATACCATTTTTGCCTAATAAAAGCAGATTTATTTCAGAACTTAATAATTTGTTGATTCTGTGTTTAAGTTGCACCACTGATATTTCTCTGGTCAACCATTACTTATACCAGAAGGGATTCCTGTGTTTCCAATACTTAATCATTATCTCAATGTTTGGGATTTTCTCATGACAATGTATAGAATAATTTCTTTATTGTACTCAGTTTATTTGACTATGAGCAATTTTACTTTCTTATTTAACTTACAGTGCTCTCTTCTTACTGAGAGGGCTGACTTGGCTGTGTTTATTTTTGTATTTCGCCGAGTTACCAGAATAGGGAAGAAGCATTTATTGAGACCCGTAGCTTACTTGCAAGTTAAAACCCCCCAGGAGATTTTGGTTTCTCATTCAACAACTCTCCATAATTTATATCAAGTCAAGATGTTGAAATTTTTTTTTAATTTTTTGCTGATCTCCTACTTCCTTCCATCTTTCTCCTAATATCTCTTTAATGCACACATCACTCAGAAACCTTACTCAGAATTTAAAGTTGAAGCGGTATTCAATACTCAAGATATATCTCTCCTCTCCAAGATATTACAACTTATTGCACAATAAAAGTTAACAAACTGTAAAGTAAGACAGATATCTGTGTATACCCACGTTCAATCAACTGTTCGAATGAAGAGAGAGATCTTTGAGAAGATTCATCTTCTTCATTTGATATATAATCCATTTTGGGGGTGATGATGTTATGCATATAGAATTCTATACTTAGAAAATATTAATTAATTATAAATTATTAATTTAAATTTGAGGTTGAATATATGGCCATAGTTCAGTGGCATTTCTTATATTGTTAGTTGCACATTTGTCTCTTATGCATAAAATCCTCTTAGATACTGACAGTTATCTATACAAGGGAAATTCTTAAAATTGACATTTCAGAACTATCTGTTGGATGCATTCCAAAACATAAATATTATTGCTGAAATACATTTTCTCCTCAAGAGCAAAATATTACCAAATCCTGTAAAGGGAATTGTAATCAAAGAGAAAAACTTCATCATAGTTACTCTTCTGTGGGTAAGACAGAATTTCTTTTGGTTGGTTAAATATGGCAATATTAATAATGTAATGTTGAAAGTAGTATTTTGATCAATACATTTAAATCCTCACCTTTATTGACATATCTGGGAATGCATAGAGCCTGCTGTAATTGTAATCCTCAATGAATCTGACAGACAATGTGATAATAGGGTTAATGCTATTATAAGCCCCCAATATATTAGTACTCCCTCCATTATTGAAAACCAAATAAAATACACTAAAGACAGGAATTTCAGGAACTCTATCCACTGGTAGAAGTGATAATATTCTAAATAACCAGGACAGAAGGAAGTGCTTTACAGTTTAGAGCATTACTTTGTTTAAATAGCTGGATATGCTGGTAAATGAATGAAATTTCCCTTGGTGACACACATTCAAAAATCATTAATGAACTTTCTGAGTAATGCAATTTGGCAAAAAAAAAAAAGCCAACAACAGATAACAGTTTTCATAAACTAACAACAGGTAACAGACTTCAGTGGGGACTGTGTCCTTGGAGACAGGTGATAATACATCAGCACTAGACAGGTCAGGAGGACAATATTAAATTACACAGTTCATACTCTAAAACTTTTGCATCTACTAAAAACATTTGCCAGATTAAAATACTTTATTACATGAATATAGTCCATTAATATATTATTTAAAATTTTCCCATTGGGCTATTTTCATTTATAAAAGCCGAAGAAAAAGTTTATATGTTCATATGAAACTATTGCTTATATATTTTTTTATTAATTAAAAAAAGAATTAACAAAACAATTAGAAATCATTCCAATCTACATGTACAATCAGTAATTCTTAATAACATCACATAGTTGCATATTCATCATTTCTTAGTACATTTGCATCGATTTAGAAAAAGAAATAAAAAGACAACAGAATAAGAATTAAAACAATAATAGAAAGAAAAAAAAACAAAAAAAACAAAAACAAAAAACCTATACCTCACATGCAGCTTCATTCAGTGTTTTAACATAATTGCATTACAATTGGGTAGTATTGTGCTGTCCATTTCTGAGTTTTTATATCCAGTCCCGTTGTACAGTCTGTATCCCTTCAGCTCCAATTATCCCTTCTCTCTCTCTTTTTTTTTTAATTAACGGAAAAAAAGAAATTAACCCAACATTTAGAGATCATACCATTCTACATATGCAATCATTAATTCTTAACATCATCACATAGATGCATGATCATCATTTCTTAGTACATTTGCATTGGTTTAGAAGAACTAGCAACATAACTGAAAAAGATACAGAATGTTAATATAGAGAAAAAAATAAAAGTAATAATAGTAAAATCAAAATAAAACAAAACAAAACAAAACAAAAACCTATAGCTCAGATGCAGCTTCATTCAGTGTTTTAACATGATTACTTTACAATTAGGTATTATTGTGCTGTCCATTTTTGAGTTTTTGTATCTAGTCCTGTTGCACAGTCTGTATCCCTTCAGCTTCAATTACCCATTGTCTTACCCTGTTTCTAACTCCTGCTGAACTCTGTTACCAATGACATATTTCAAGTTTATTCTCGAATGTCCGTTCACATCAGTGGGACCATACAGTATTTGTCCTTTAGTTTTTGGCTGGATTCACTCAGCATAATATTCTCTAGGTCCATCCATGTTATTACATGCTTCATAAGTTTATCTTGTCTTAAAGCTGCATACTATTCCATCGTATGTATATACCACAGTTTGTTTAGCCACTCTTCTGTTGATGGAGATTTTGGCTGTTTCCATCTCTTTGCAATTGTAAATAATTCTGCTATAAACATTGGTGTGCAAATGTCCGTTTGTGTCTTTGCCCTTAAGTCCTTTGAGTAGATACCTAGCAATGGTATTGCTGGGTCCTATGGCAATTCTATATTCAGCTTTTTGAGGAACCGCCAAACTGTTTTCCACAGTGGTTGCACCCTTTGACATTCCCACCAACAGTGGATAAGTGTGCCTCTTTCTCCGCATCCTCTCCAGCACTTGTCATTTTCTGTTTTGTTGATAATGGCCATTCTGGTGGGTGTGAGATGATATCTCATTGTGGTTTTGATTTGCATTTCTCTAATAGCCAGGGACATTGAGCATCTCTTCATGTGCCTCTTGGCCATCCGTATTTCCTCTTCTGAGAGGTGTCTGTTCAAGTCTTTTTCCCATTTTGTAATTGGGTTGGCTGTCTTTTTGTTGTTGAGATGAACAATCTCTTTATAAATTCTGGATACTAGACCTTTATCTGATATATCATTTCCAAATATTGTCTCCCATTGTGAAGGCTGTCTTTCTACTTTCTTGATGAAGTTCTTTGATGCACAAAAGTGTTTAATTTTGAGGAACTCCCATTTATTTATTTCCTTCTTCAGTGCTCTTGCTTTAGGTTTAAGGTCCATAAAACCGCCTCCAGTTGTAAGATCCATAAGATATCTCCCAACATTTTCCTCTAACTGTTTTATGGTCTTAGACCTAATGTTTAGATCTTTGATCCATTTTGAGTTAACTTTTGTATAGGGTGTGAGAGATGGGTCTTCTTTCATTCTTTTGCATATGGATATCCAGTTCTCTAGGCACCATTTATTGAAGAGACTGCTCTGTCCCAGGTGAGTTGGCTTGACTGCTTTATCAAAGATCAAATGTCCATAGATGAGAGGGTCTATATCTGAGCACTCTATTCGATTCCATTGGTCGATATATCTATCTTTATACCAATACCATGCTGTTTTGACCACTGTGGCTTCATAATATGCCTTAAAGTCAGGCAGCGCGAGACCTCCAGCTTCGTTTTTTTTCCTCAAGATGTTTTTAGCAGTTCGGGGCACCCTGCCCTTCCAGATAAATTTGCTTATTGGTTTTTCTATTTCTGAAAAATAAGTTGTTGGGATTTTGATTGGTATTGCATTGAATCTGTAAATCAATTTAGGTAGGATTGACATCTTAACTATATTTAGTCTTCCAATCCATGAACACGGTATGCCCTTCCATCTATTTAGGTCTTCTGTGATTTCTTTTAACAGTTTTTTGTAGTTTTCTTTATATAGGTTTTTTGTCTCTTTAGTTAAATTTATTCCTAGGTATTTTATTCTTTTAGTTGCAATTGTAAATGGGATTCGTTTCTTGATTTCCGCCTCAGCTTGTTCATTACTATTGTATAGAAATGCTACAGATTTTTGAATGTTGATCTTGTAACCTGCTACTCTGCTGTACTCATTTATTAGCTCTAGTAGTTTTGTTGTGGATTTTTCCGGGTTTTCGACGTATAGTATCATATCGTCTGCAAACAGTGATAGTTTTACTTCTTCCTTTCCAATTTTGATGCCTTCTATTTCTTTTTCTTGTCTAATTGCTCTGGCTAGAACCTCCAACACAATGTTGAATAATAGTGGTGATAGTGGACATCCTTGTCTTGTTCCTGATCTTAGGGGGAAAGTTTTCAATTTTTCCCCATTGAGGATGATATTAGCTGTGGGTTTTTCATATATTCCCTCTATCATTTTAAGGAAGTTCCCTTGTATTCCTATCTTTTGAAGTGTTTTCAGCAGGAAAGGATGTTGAATCTTGTCAAATGCCTTCTCTGCATCAATTGAGATGATCATGTGATTTTTCTGCTTTGATTTGTTGATATGGTGTATTACATTAATTGATTTTCTTATGTTGAACCATCCTTGCATACCTGGGATGAATCCTACTTGGTCATAATGTATAATTCTTTTAATGTGTTGTTGGATACGATTTGCTAGAATTTTATTGAGGATTTTTGCATCTGTATTCATTAGAGAGATTGGTCTGTAGTTTTCTTTTTTTGTAATATCTTTGCCTGGTTTTGGTATCAGGGTGATGTTGGCTTCATAGAATGAATTAGGTAGTTTTCCCTCCACTTCGATTTTTTTGAAGAGTTTGAAGAGAATTGGTACTAATTCTTTCTGGAACGTTTGGTAGAATTCACATGTGAAGCCATCTGGTCCTGGACTTTTCTTTTTAGGAAGCTTTTGAATGACTAATTCAATTTCTTTACTTGTGATTGGTTTGTTGAGGTCATCTATGTCTTCTTGAGTCAAAGTTGGTTGTTCATGTCTTTCCAGGAACCCGTCCATTTCCTCTAAATTGTTGTATTTATTAGCGTAAAGTTGTTCATAGTATCCTGTTATTACCTCCTTTATTTCTGTGAGGTCAGTAGTTATGTCTCCTCTTCCATTTCTGATCTTATTTATTTGCATCCTCTCTCTTCTTCTTTTTGTCAATCTTGATAGGGGCCCATCAATCTTATTGATTTTCTCATAGAAGCAACTTCTGGTCTTATTGATTTTCTCTACTGTTTTCATATTTTCAATTTCATTTATTTCTGCTCTGATCTTTGTTATTTCTTTCCTTTTGCTTGCTTTGGGATTAGTTTGCTGTTCTTTCTCCAGTTCTTACAATTGAACAGTTAATTCCTGAATTTTTGCCTTTTCTTCTTTTCTGATATAGGCATTTAGGGCAATAAATTTCCCTCTTAGCACTGCCTTTGCTGCATCCCATAAGTTTTGATATGTTGTGTTTTCATTTTCATTTGCCTCGAGGTATTTACTAATTTCTCTTGCAATTTCTTCTTTGACCCACTCGTTGTTTAAGAGTGTGTTGTTGAGCCTCCACGTATTTGTGAATTTTCTGGCATTCTGCCTATTATTGATTTCCAACTTCATTCCTTTATGATCCGAGAAAGTGTTGTGTATGATTTCAATCTTTTTAAATTTGTTAAGACTTGCTTTGTGACCCAGCATATGGTCTATCTTTGAGAATGATCCATGAGCACTTGAGAAAAAGGTGTATCCTGCTGTTGTGGGATGTAATGTCCTATAAATGTCTGTTAAGTCTAGCTCCTTTATAGTAATATTCAGATTCTCTATTTCTTTATTGATCCTCTGTCTAGATGTTCTGTCCATTGATGAGAGTGGGGAATTGAAGTCTCCAACTATTATGGTATTTGTGTCTATTTCCCTTTTCAGTGTTTGCAGTGTATTCCTCACGTATTTTGGGGCATTCTGGTTCGGTGCATAAATATTTATGATTGTTATGTCTTCTTGTTTAATTGTTCCTTTTATTAGTATATAGTGTCCTTCTTTGTCTCTTTTAACTGTTTTACATTTGAAGTCTAACTTGTTGGATATTAGTATAGCCACTCCTGCTCTTTTCTGGTTGTTATTTGCATGAAATATCTTTTCCCAACCTTTCACTTTCAACCTATGTTTATCTTTGGGTCTAAGATGTGTTTCCTGTAGACAGCATATAGAAGGATCCTGTTTTTTAATCCATTCTGCCAATCTATGTCTTTTGATTGGGGAATTCAGTCCATTAACATTTAGTGTTATTACTGTTTGGATAATATTTTCCTCTGCCATTTTGCCTTTTGTATTATATATATATCATACCTGACTTTCCTTCTTTCTACACTCTTCTCCATACCTCTCACTTCTGTCTTTTTGTATGTGACTCTAGTGCTCCCTTTAGTATTTCTTGCAGAGCTGATCTCTTGGTCACAAATTCTCTCAGTGACTTTTTGTCTGAGAATGTTTTAATTTCTCCCTCATTTTTGAAGAACAATTTTGCTGGATATAGGAGTCTTGGTTGGCAGTTTTTCTCTTTTAGTAATTTAAATATATCATCCCACTGTCTTCTAGCCTCCATGGTTTCTGCTGAGAAATCTACACATAGTCTTATTGGGTTTCCCTTATATGTGATGGATTGTTTTTCTCTTGCTGCTTTCAAGATCCTCTCTTTCTCTTTGACCTCTGACATTCTAACTAGTAAGTGTCTTGGAGAACGCCTATTTGGGTCTAATCTCTTTGGGGTGCGCTGCACTTCTTGGATCTGTAATTTTAGGTCTTTCATAAGAGTTGGGAAATTTTCAGTGAAAATTTCTTCCATTAGTTTTTCTCCTCCTTTTCCCTTCTCTTCTCCTTCTGGGACACCCACAACACGTATATTTGTGCGGTTCATATTGTCCTTGAGTTCCCTGATTCCCTGTTCAAATTTTTCCATTCTTTTCCCGATAGTTTCTGTTTCTTTTTGGAATTCAGATGTTCCATCCTCCAAATCACTAATTCTATCTTCTGTCTCTTTGAATCTATCATTGTAGGTATCCATTGTTTTTTCTATCTTTTCTACTTTGTCCTTCACTTCCATAAGTTCTGTGATTTGCTTTTTCAGTTTTTCTATTTCTTCTTTATGTTCAGCCCATGTCTTCTTCATGTCCTCCCTCAATTTATCGATTTCATTTTTGAAGAGGTTTTCCATTTCTGTTCGTATATTTAGCATTAGTTGTCTCAGCTCCTGTATCTCATTTGAACTATTGGTTTGTTCCTTTGACTGGGCCATATTTTCAATTATTTGAGCATGATCCGTTATCTTCTGTTGGCATCTGCGCATTTAAACAGATTTCCCTGGGTATTGGATCCAAAAGTTTAGAAGATTTTTCTGTGAAATCTCTGGGTTCTGTTTTTCTTATCCTGCCCAGTAGGTGGCGCTCGTGGCACACGTTTGTCTGCGGGTCCCACCAGTAAAAGGTGCTATGGGACCTTAAACTTTGGAAAACTCTCACCGTCCTGGGGGTTCGCTAGCCGAAGTGGCTTGAGCCGGCCCAGGGTCCGAACGCAGGGAGGGTTGCTGGTCGTCGCAGCCAGGGAAAGAGCCCGTCCGAATTTCCTAGTCGGCCCTGGGCAACAAGCGTGGCGGGAGGGCGCCAGCGGCAGCGGCCCGCCCGAGAGAGTCCATGTTCCCCGGGAGTCACGGGTTTGGAAGGGGCCTCCCCCACCCGTCACCGTTCTCCGCGGCCTGGGGGTTTCCGATCCAATTCTCTCAGTTGGTCCGGGGGCTGCGCGTGGTGTGCGCACCAGTCGCCTTGGTTTCAGGGGACTGCCTCTCCAATTCTCCCAGCCGGCCCGGGAAGGGGGAAGGGAGTAACTCCGGCCGCTTGCCACCCCGCCCGGTAAGGCCCGCGTGCCTCGGCGATCTCACCCGAGCTGCTTCTCTCAGCCAGCCAGCCGTTCCAGGATGGGGTACGCTATCTTTTTTATCTCTGTTGTGGCTTTGGGTGCTTTCTGTATCGTTTCTACTCCCCTAGTAGGTGTCCTGGAGAAGAAACTAAGATCCGCGCGTCTTACTAAGCCGCCATCTTCCAGGAAGTCCCTTATTGCTTATATTGAAGACCTTAATCATCCAGATTTTTTTTCTCTAAATACACCCACTATGTTATAAGTATTACTAACAAATGAATAAAAATTTTCAACCATATTTTATAATTGGATGGGAAAATATGATTTCATATCTTTAGACACATCTTAATTTATCACATAGTATAAATTTCTCTTCCTTTCTGTTAACTGTATACAAGTTAACTGTATACAGATGTTGGCATATATTTTACCAATGAATTCAATGTATAATGTTCTTCATTTTACACAGTTATTAATCATTCTATCAGAAGCATCTTCATAGTAACATTTTCCTAGATAAGTGAGAATAATTCCTAAAAGTGAAAATTAAAGATTGAAAGTGTAGATTGCAGATTAAAATACTAATTTATATTTAGAGATTATATAGTTAAGATTAGTTTATTTCAGATATTTGCTGCTGTAATTATGTCATTATAGCACATTATTTTAATTCCATTTATACTTTGTTCTTATAAATATGTTTAACATGTGTTTTAAGATAATAGTCCTTATATGTGTCTGTGCCTATTTTGGTATGTGGTTTATGGTTTTATACATTTGGATCTATTGTTTTTTAGATTTTCATTATTAACATTATTGAAGTATAATTGATATACAGTGAGCTGCACAGATCTAAAGTCCACATTTTGATAAAATTTAACATATGTTTTACTCCCTAGAGATACCACCACAATTAAGATAATGAACATACCAATCATTACCAACATTTTACTTGTGATTCTTTTAATCTCTCTTCCCTGCAAAATCACCCAATTTTGCAATTTACAGCTAAGCATGGATCACTTTTCTGCCAGTATAGATTAGTTTGCTTTCTCTAGAAATCTATATAAATGTACTTATTTTCATCTGGTTTATTTCAGAATACTTTTTTTGAGATTCATCTATGTTTTTGCCTGTATTGACAGTTCATTACTTTTCATTTCTGAGAAAAATTCTCATATGATATTTGTCATTTCAATTTCGTAGACAATTATAAATAAAATTGCTCTGAATGTTCATGCCAAAATCTTTGAAATAGCATGTATTTCATCTCTGTTGGATAAGTACTTGGGAGAGGAATGACTGAGTCTTGGAATGTATATGTTTAAATGGTTAAAAACAGCCAAATGTTTTTTTCAAAGTACTTACATGAATTTACATTTCCACAAACAGTGTAGGAGTGTATAATTTGTCCAAATCCTTGGAATGATCAGTTATTATACTCCCCGGGCATTAGTAGGTATGTAGTAGTATCACCTAGAAATTTTAATTAGTTGTGTACAACCAATAACTAATGAGGTTGAAGTCCTTTTGGTGTACCTGCCATATATTTTCCTTGGTGAAGTGTCTGTTTAAATTATTGCCTATTCCATAATTTCGTTTTGCTTTTTCTTATTAATAAGTTGTGATAGTTCTTTATGCAGTCTTCACACAAGTCCTTTGTCAGATAAGTGATTCTCAAATATTTTTCTATTTTGTGGTATGTATTTACCTTCTCTTAAACAGTGTCTTATTTGTTGTTGTTTGCATGGGCAGGCACCAGGAATCAAACCTGGGTCTCCAGCATGGCAGGCAAGAATTCTGCCACTGAGCTACCATCACACCATCCAACAGTGTCTTTTTAACAGAAAATTTCTCAATTTTGATGAATTATTTTTCATGAGTTATTAATGGATCATGCATTATTTGTTTTTGCTAAGAAATTGTAGCCTAACCCAATATCAATATTCATTTGTGTTCATTTTTGTAAAGAGTGCATGATAGAAGTTCATATTATTAATATGGATATCCAATTCTTCTGTAGCATTCGTTGAAGAGACTGTCCTTCTCCAATGAATTATTTTTTGCATCTCTATAAAAAGTCAGAGACCGTAAATATGAGGGATTACTTCAGACATTTCAATTCTTTTCCATTGATCTTGATTCTAATTAATGCAAAGATCACATTCTCTTAATAACCATAGCTCTATAGTACATGTTAAAATTAGATAGTGTAGGTCATACAGTTTTGTTATTTTTTAGATATTATTTGTTTTTTCTAGATTTATTGCATTTCCATTTAAGTCATAATCAGCTTGTCAATTTATATATAAATTAGGTTTGCATTTTGGTTGGGATTTCACTGAGCCTAGGGATTGATTTGGGTAGAATTGAAATCAGCAATACTTGGTCTTTTGATCCATGAAATTGGTATATACCTCCATTTGTAGGTCTCTTTCTAGACTTTGTCAGCAAATTTTGTACTTTCCAGTGTACAGTTCTTTCACATCTTTTGTCAAATTTTGGCCTAAATATTCCATATTTTAGAGACAGTTTTGAATTTTTACCTACTATTGATATTTTTGGTAACATACCATTACATTTGGATTTTGCATCTGAAACTTCTTCCTGCAGCACTTAAAATCCCACTTGTTACTTCTATTGATATTTTTTTTGTGGAAGATATGTGACTTTCTACATGGTAGATCTTGTTGAAAGCAAATGAAGACAACCATCTTCATCCATCCAGTAAATTTAAGCTTTTGTTCCTTTTTTGACTTAACTGCTGGGCAATAACCACTAGTAGAATGTTGAATAGAAGTGGCATTTGCAGACATCTCTGCCTTATCCTGCCCCTAGGGGTGAAGCATTCACTATTTCACTTCATTAAACTGTGATATTACTTATAGTTTATTGTAGATGTCTGTCTTAACTCTCTAGGACTGCCATAAGTATTTCCACAATCTGGCAGTTTAAAACAACAGAAATTTATTGTCTCACAAACCTGGGATCTAGTAAACTGAAATTAAAGGGTTACATTTCCATGCTTCTTCTGAAGTCTGTAGGGTTCTGGCAGTGACTAACCTAAAATCCACGTCGTTTTCTACCTTTGCCACATGGCCACCTCTTTTCCATCTCTCTCTCTCCGTCTCTGTCCAATTTTGGATTAGGGTCCACCAAGTCCAGTTTGCCTCAAGTTAACTAACTAATATTATCTTCGAAGTTGTATTTCTTAATAGGTTTTTAATATGGTTGGGAACTATGACATGAAAAATCTTCTTGAGGGAAACAGTTCAACTGACAACCTTGAATTTTCAGAATCTGGAAATATTCTTTCTTTTCTCATGTGCTGAGAATTTTTATTGGAAATGGATGTGGGGTTTTTCAAATGCTTCTTCTGCATAATTTCATATAACCATATTTATACATATTTTTCATTTTTAATCTCCCAATATGGTGAATTAAATCGATTTGTTTTTCAAATTTGTTTTCATGACATCATTAAATAATCATGATTAATTCTTCCTTAAAAACATATTTTATTTATTTTTCCTGACTCTTTCCAGTGGTAAGAACATCCATCTTTTTCTTGAATTCAGACTCCGCATTTTTCATCAAGTAGAGTGCTGGTTGTCAATTTGTGCAGAAACCCTTTTTCAGATTAAAAAATTCCTTCCCATTCCTTGTCTGCTAAGAGATTTATTAAAAAGACTTGAAATTTTGAAAGGCATTTCTATATCTATTTATCTTTTCAAATAATATTTCCTGGTTCCTTTGTTATTATTTGGGGTAAGAAAGAAAGATTGAAATGTCCATCATATGAATTTGAAATTTCATGCCATTTCAAGATATACTAATAATTTTAAGAGTACAAGTATTTCTGAAGCTGAGGAGGACTCAGCTCTTCATTTACACATTAGCATGACCATTATTCAAGAAGATATCTGGGTCTTTAAGTACTGGCTGTGGTCTGAGCCATTTACATTGAAGGCACATTTAGGTTATAATTTCACAAGTACCTTCCATTATTTGTCATCAACATCTTCAACATTTGATATAAGATAAAAAAAAGCATACTCACATTCTCACACTGCCACACTGAATCATTCACAGAGAAATAGGAACTCCCTGCATAAGGTCTGTTAATATAACACCTTCCCTCTTGTGACTTTTCATGCTCCATTTAAGTTCAATTACTCTTCTTCTTTCTTCACCTTTTTTATAGTCATTTAACTGAGTTTCTACTTTGTGCAGATAGATTTTACATCCTTTTCTGGAAGTTTGTTTTACATAGTGCATGCATTATTTCGAGTTTTCAAATTAACTTTACAAAATATTTTCTGATCCTGTGCCTCATCTGAAACAGGTTTGCATTTGCTTCTATCAATATATTTACAAACTTTTTTTGTTATAACACATAACATTAGTAGAGAAATGACAGTAACAGTCAGGACATTGTTAGTCAGTTAAAATTACAATGCTATTCTCCATTGTTTCTCCCCAAACAAAATGAATTTTTCTTATGTACATAGATTCTCAGTGGCTCAGATCAGGATACTCGGTGACTCAGATTATGGCTACACACTATTGTTCAGTAATTTGGGATTCCATCTTGTTGTGGACATAACCATAGACCAGACATCATTGTGCAGGTGTTCACAGGCAATGAGTTTTGGAAATCATTATGTAACCACACTCATCCACCTCTGGAATTTACGTGGTTTTTCTTTAGCAATCCCAACCAGTTACACTAAAGGAAAGAATCTTCAGCCTATTTATCCATGCATGATGTAGTGTTTTCCTAGCCTTGTTGTAATAATTTACCACAGACTTACTGCTTAAACAATAGAAATATCACAGTTCTACAGTCCAGTAAGCTGAATCAAAGCGTCTGCAGGTTTGTTTCATTTCAGAGGCTTTTAGGGAGAATTTGTTCTATGCCCAAGAATGCAATTGCTGGGTTGAAAGGTAGATGTAAAAGGATGTAAAAGGAACTTTTAGATGTAAAAGAAACTGCTAAACTACTTTCTTAGGTTAGCTGTATAATTTTTCATCAGCAGCAGGTATGTATGAGTGATACTGTTTCTCTGCGCCCTTGCTCACCAGCCTTTTGTGGTATCACTATTTTTATTTTACTCATTGTAATAGAGGTGTAGTGAATCTATTGTGGTGAGATTTGCATTTCACTAATGACTAATCATATTGAACATTTTTTCATGAGCTTATTTGCTCTCTGCATATCCTCTTTGTTGAAATGTCTGCTCGTATTATTAGTCCATTTTTACTGGGGATTGTTTTTCTTTTAATGGTGAGTTTTGAGAGTTCTTATATATTCTAGAAACAAATATTTTGTTTCAGCATGTGATTTGCGATATTTCTTCCCAGTTTTTAATTTCTCTTTGCATCTTTTTACTACAGCCTTGGTTTCTGTAGCTATATAATAAGCCTCAGCATAAAGAAGGGTGATCCCTCCCACTTCATTCCTCCTTTTGGAATTTATTTTTGCTGTTCTATTGCCTTTTGCCATATAAATTTCAGAATAGGCTGTGTATGGATACGAAAAACCTTACTGAACTTTTCTTTTTATCTATTTATTTACTTTTTTATTTTTTATACTTTTAAAATTTTTAAAAAAATTTTTTTACTGAGCTTTACTTAAATAGAGACTGCATGGATTCTATAGACCAATTTAGGGAGATATAATTATTATCTTGTCTTCTAATCCTTAAATTCAATGTGATTATCTGAGAATAGGGGTACTGTGATTGTTTATTTGTTTTTTACTCCTTGCCTCCTTTAACCCCTTCTTCTATCTGTGAATTACTTATTTTCTGCTCTAGTAATCCTGCATTAAATTTTCTCTCCTTAATATTTTACAGGCCTTGTGACTATATAAAATAAATAAAGAAATGAATGTTTCTCCAGTACAAGAGTACATACACACATACACAGATATTTATATGCATATATTCTGTCACATACACACATATACCTACACACATTTATTATTTTGCTCACTGCTCACATGTGAAATGCAGGATGATATTAAACAAACTGTTCTCCTTCTTTCACCAAAAATACCTCTTCAAAATACACTTAGCTTTATATATATCTGTAATTTGTTTACTTTCTCCTTTATATTTATTCATCTTAGAAATTTGTTATTTTACCAAATATTTTCAATCATTATTACTTCAAATGTGCTTTTTCAAACTTCCGTCTACTGAGACGGTGAGTGCACATTCATTAGATACATCATACAATCTCACAATCCCCAAATACTGCATAGATTTCAAAATTTTTATGTTGTTCTAAATTAGGATAACTTCTCCTGTTCAGTTTCAAGCACACTGCCCCTTTCTTCTGCAAATCTGAAATCTACTCATAATTATTTATTTCAGCTATTTTATTTTATTTACTTGAAATAGCATTTGTTTCTTTTTATGATTTCTATAGCTTGCTGTTATTTCCAATATTTTTTGACATTATGACAATGTTTACAATGTACTTAAATTTTTTTGCCATTTCTAATGCAATTTTTTGAGATATTTTCACATACTATATAATCATCTGAATGATACAATGTAATGGTTCACAGGGTCATCATATGGTTGTGCATACATTACTACAGTTAATTTTTGAATATTTTTATTTCTCCAAAAACATACATGAGAATAAAAATGAAAATGAAAAAATAACACTCAAAACATCTTAGACCCCTTATCCCTTCTATTATTTATTTATTATATGGCCTTTCTTATACTCATTTGACCATACACTGGATAAAGGGTCTGTCAGCCACAGGTTTTCACAATCACATGGTCATGCTGTAAAAACAATATAGTTAAACATCATCTTTAAGAATGAGTCTATTGAAACACAGTGCAGCAAATGGTATTTCCTCTTATCTATTCTAATACTCTACAAACTAAAAAGGGATAGCTATATAATGCATAAGAATAACCTTCAGAATGACCTCTCAACTCTATTTGAAATCTCTCAGCCATGGAAACTCTATTTTGTTTCATTTCTATTCACCATTTTGGTCAAGAAGCCTTTCTCAATCCCATGATTCCAGGTCCAGGCTCTTCTCTGGAAATCAAGTCCCACATCGCTAAGGAAATTTTCACCCCTGGGAGTCAAGTCCATGTGGATGGAATGGTGGGGTAAAGGGAGAAGCTGGGCAGTGAGTTTACCTGCCATGTTGGATTTGAGAGAGGGGTCACATCTGAACAATGAAAGAGCTTCTCCATGACACTTAGGCATAATTATAATTATATGCAAAGGTAATAATAAGTATTTTCTTACATAATTTCATATGGGCAAGCACCAAGATTGAGAGCTTGGTCTATTAAATTAGTAGTCCCCAATGCTTCTGAGGGTATACAGAATTCCCCAGGTGGGAAAGTTTTATATTTCCACATTTTTTCCTCAGTTCCTCAAGGGGACTTTGCAAACACATTTTTATTTCTTCCCAGATTACTCTGGGATGTATTAGGGCATCACAATAACCTGTACAAACCAACAAGAGTTCACTTATTATTCGTGTTCCCATGTGCTTATGGTGTTGAATAAGCTGACCACACAAATTAAATTGGATAGTTTGCTACAGATAATATAAATTTTGCACCAAATAATTATCTCTTCCTTTGGTCTCCAATGGAAGTTGAAGTTTTAAAACATTGTTAACATGCCATGCTGGAGACCCGGGTTCAATTCTCAGTACCTGGCCATGCGAGAAAAAAAAAATCACAGATCATAAAAGAAAAAAAAAACAAAAGGGTGGGCCATGGTGGCTCAGCAGGCAGAATTCTTGCCTGCCATGCCAGAGACCTGGGTTCGATTCCCAGTGCCTACCCGTGCAAATAAATAAATAAATAAATAAAAACAAAAAACAAAAAACACATAGTTAAAATCATCCTTTACCCTTTAGTCTGATTTAATATAGTTCTTAACAGATCTGCTTCATTTATAGCCCTAAATTGAAGGCTGATCTCTTTTTCAGCTTTTTTCAATTGCTGTATGGGGTAGTGCAGACTTTCATAGCTGCAAAACTCTAGCTCTCAATCTCAGGTGTCAGACAGATACCCAAAGTTCCAGGACCAACTTCATTATTCACAAAGAGAATTCAGAAATCATGTCAGAATTTAGAAATAATGATTATAGTTCAGCAGTTGCTGTGACTGCTGTAAGAATTTACACTCTAGGAACAATTACAATAAGACTTCCCCTTGAATTTAATTCTCAACATTTGAACATTTTAGTTAGTAAATATTAGTGGTGCTTTATAATATTTGTCCTTTCATTTCTGGCTTTTATCACTCAACATACCATCCTCAAGGATTCATGCCTCACAACTTCATTTGGTTTTGCAGCCACTCAATATTCCATGTTATGTATACACCACAGTTTGCCCTTCTGTTGGTCAGTCTATGTACCCTTAGGCCACTTCCATCTATTGCAAATTGTGAATACTGCCACCATAAACATCAGTGTGCAAATGTCCATTAGTATCCATGTTTTCCAAGTATATACCTAATTACGGGGTTATAGGAGCATGCCTTATGCTTAGCTTCCCCAGAATCACCAGATTGTCCTCCAGAAGGGCTAAACCATTCAATTTCCTTATAAACACTGAATAGGGAACAGTACATACACAATCCACATTCTCTCCAGAACTTATATCTTTCTGTTTGTTTTTTAAAAGTTTCATTCACAGAGCATACAATCCATCTTAAGTAAACAACCAATGGTTCCTGATATTATCACATAGTTATGCATTCTCCACCACAATTTATATGAAGACACTTCTGTTTCATCTGTAAAAGAGGAATAAGAAGAAAAAAACAAGAAGTTTAAAAAATAACAATAAATACAATAAAGTACAAAGTAGAAACACTAAAACCAACACCAATATTTCTATTTCCCTCCCTTATGTACCCTCTTGTTGATACTTAGCTTTGTTTCATTTACTAGAAGCATATTACAATGTTCTTGTTAACAATAGACTAGTTTGCACTGATTGTATTTTTTCCATATACCATCCCATTTTTAACACCTTGCAGTGTTGACATTCATTTGTTCTCCCTCAAGTAAAAACATTCTCATATTTGTATATTTAATCACCATCAGTGATCACTCTAGGTTTCATTAAGTTATAAAGTCCTAGTCTTTATTTTCTATCTTTCCTTCCGATGTCACAGATGCCTAACTTTTTCAACTATATCACACTTATCTTTGTTCAGTGTACTTACAATATTGTGCTATACATTTCTCGATCTTTATAGTCAATCTTTTCAAACCTTCTGAACACTTTCAGCATCAAATGCCTGATCTCTACCCTGTTTCAATCTCCTTGTAACCTATGTTCTCAACTGTAACTATCAACACTGCTCATTAATGTTACTTTATATTAGTGATGACATATAGCATTTGTTCTTTTGATTCTAGCTAATTTCACTGAACATAAAATATCCTCTAGGTTCATCTATGTTGTTGCATACTTCATGCCTTTATTCTTCCTTACCGCTATATAATATTCCATGGTTTGTATATACCATGGTACGTTTATGCAGTTGTCTTTAGATGGACATTTACGCTGTTTCCACTCCTTGGCAATCTTGAATAATGCCACTATTATCATCAATGTGCAAGTGTCTGTTTGTGGCCCTGCCTTTATTTGCTCTGAATATTTACCTAGTAATGAATTTCTGGATCATTTGGAAATTCTATACTTAGCTTCCTGAGGAATTGCCGAATAGCCTTCAGAATGGTTGCACCATTCAACATTCCCCCTTAGGGTGAATAGTGTGCCTTTCTCCACATTCTCTCCATCACTTGTCATTTTCTGTTTTTTTTTTCATAATGTCTTCTAGTAGGTGTGAGATGGTATTGTAGTTTTGATTTGCATTTCCCTAATAGCCAGTGAAATTGAGCATCTTCTCATGTATTTTTGTGCAATTTTTGTGCATCTTTGGAAAAGTGTCTGTCCATATCTTTTGCCCATTTTTTAAATTGTGTGTTTTTTTGTCTTTTATGGTGTTGAGTTGTAGGTACTCTTTATATATTCCAAATGTTATATGTGCTTTCTAAATATTATCTCCCATTAATAGGCTGCTTTTTTTACTTTTCTGACAAATTCCATTGATGCACCAATATGTGCAATTTTGAGGCTATCCCATTTAACTATTTCTTTTTTTCTTGCTTACACTTTGGGTGTAAGATCTGGCAATCACTACTATCACAAGATCTTTAATTTATTTTCCACATTTTCTTTGAAAAGTTTTATATTCTTGGCTCTTAGGTCCTGATCTTTAATTATTTTTATGTCATTTTTGTATAATTTTTTTATGTAAGATAGGCATCCACTTTCATTCATTTGGATATGGATATACAGTTCTCCAAACACCATTTCTTAAAAGTGTTGCTTTGTCCAATTGAGCTGGCTTGACTGACTTATCAAAGATCAATTGTATATAAAAGACAGGGTCTATTTCTGAAAACTCAGTTTGATTCCATTGGTCAGTGTATCTCTCTTTACGTTAGTGCCATACTGATTTGACCCCTGTAGTTTGTAATGTGCTTTAAGTTCGGGTAGTTGAGACCTACCGCTTCATCCCTCTTAAGATATTTTTTAGCTATTTCAGGTACCCTGCCCTTCCAAATAAATTTGGTTATTGGTTTTTATTTTTCTGTAAAGTATGTTGTTGGGGTTTTTATTGGTATTGCATTGAATCTGTAAGTCAATTTCAGTAGAATTGCTATCTTAACTATATTTAGTCTTCCAATCCATGAACACAGTATGTCCTTCCATATTTAGGTCTTTGATTGCTTTTGGCAATTTCTTGTAATTTTCTGTGTATAGGTCTTCTTTTGCTTTGGTTAGATATTCTCAAATATTTGATTTATATTGTTGCTATTGAATTGATTTTTTTTTGTTGATTTCCTCCTCTGAATGCTCATTGCTAGTGTTTAGAATCACTACTTAGTTTTGTGTGTTGATGTTGGACTCTGTCACTTTGCTCTGTTTATTTATTTGCTGTAGATTTTGGGGGATTTTCTAAATATAGAATCATGTCATCTGCAAAATGAAAGTCTTATTTGCTCCTTTCCAATTTAGATGCCTTTTATTTTCTTAATTTGCCTAATTTTTCTAGCTAGACCTTCCAATAGAATGTTGAATAATAATGGGGATTGTGACAATCTTGTCTTTTTCCTGATCTTAGTGGGAAACTTTAAGTTTTTACCCATTAAGTATGATGTTTGCCCTGGGTTTTCCTTATTTTTCCTTTACCATGTTAAGGCAGTTTCCTTCTGTTCTATTCTTTGAAGTGTTTTCATCAAGAAAGGATGTTGTTTATTGGGCTTCTTGAATGTGTTTCATTAAATTTGGGAAGTTTTTTGCTAAAAAATTAAGTTCTTTTTGGGAGTATTTTGACTCTTTCTTCTGCCCCTCTCTTTCTTTTCCTCCTGGGATTTCTATCATGCATATTATTGGTATACTTGATGGTGTCCCACATGTCTCTTAAGGTTTTGTTTACTTTTTAAATATTTTTTCTTCTGCTTCTCAGCCTGAAGCATTTCAGAAAAAAAAAAAAGGATGTTGTATTTTCTCTAATGTCTTTTCTACATCAATGGAGATGATTATGTAGTTTTTCCTCTTTGATGTATTGATGTGCTTTTACATTAATTGATTTTCAGATGTCGAACCATACTTGCATATCTGGAATAAATCCTGATTTGTCATGATGTATACTTCCTCTAATGTGCTGCTGGATTCAGTTTGTGAATATTTTATTGATGATTTTTGCACATATATTCATTAAAGAGATTAGTCTGTAATTTTCTTTTCTTATATTATCTTTGTCTGCCTTTGCTATTATGGTGATGCTGGCTCCATGGAATGAGTTTAGTCACTTTCCCTCTTCCTCAAATTTTTGAAGTGTTTGTACAAAATGTGTAATCTATCTCGAATGTTTAGTAGAGTTCAATGTGAAGCCATCTCATCCTAGACGTTTACTTTTTGGGAACTCTACTTGTGATTGGTTTGTTGAGGTCATGTATTTCTTCTTGAGATAATGTTGGTTTTTCATGCTTTTCTAGGAAGCTGTTAATTTCATCTACATTGTCTAATTTATTAGCATATGGCTGTCCCTTGTGTCCTCTCATTATCTCCTTTATTTCCTCAGGACCAGTAGTTATGTACCTTTTGACATTTATTTTGCTTACTTCTATCCTCTCACTCTTTTTTTTGTCAGCCTAGCTAGCAGTCTATTAATTTTAAGGATTTTCCAAAGGAACCAACCTCTGGTTTTGTTGATTTTATTGTTTTCATGTTCTGAAATTTACTTATCTTGGCTCTAATCTTTGCTATCTCTTTTCTTCTGTTTGTTTTGGTTTCAGTTTCCTGTTCTTTCTCTAGGAGTGAACTGTTATTTCCTGATTTTTGCTTTTTCTTTTTTAATATGGGTATTAAGGGCAATAAATTTCCCTCAGAGTCCCACATTTGGTGTGTCCCATAAGTTTTGATATGCTGTATTTTCATTTTCCTTTGCCTCAAGATATTTACTGATTTTTCTTGTAATTTTTTCCTTGACCTACTGGTTGTTTAATATGTATTGTTTAGCCTCCATATATTTGTGAATTTTCTGGCCTTCTGCCTTTTATTGATTCCCAACTTCAATTCAGTGTTATTTGAGAAAGTATTTTGGATAAATTCAATATTTTTAAATTTGTTGAGACTTACTTTGTGACCCAACATGTGGTCTATCCTGGAGCATGATCCATGAGCACTTGAGAAAAATGTATATCCTGCTGTTGTGGAATGTAAAGTTTCCATGGGCAAGTTTCTCTACACATTCAAGGTGGGGTTGCTTACTGGAGCCCTTTAGAAGGTAACTATTTTGGAAAAAGCTTTAGAGTCAACAGAATCCACACAGCCAGAAAACTTTGGAGATGCAAAAGGAAAATGCCCTAGAGGAATTCCTATGAAACAAGAGGAGGTTGGTAGCAGATGCTGCCATGTGGCTTCCCAGTTGAGAGAGAAACCCCAAACCATAGGCACTTTTTTTGAGCTAAGGTATCATCCTCTGGCTGCCTTAGTTTGCACATTTACCTGGCCTTTGAACTGTAAACTTGCAACTTAATGAATTATCCTTTTAAAAGCCAAGCCATTGCAGGCATATTGCATTCTGGCAGCTTCAAATTAAATTAAATTAAAACACCCTCTTTCTTGTCTTTTCCTATGTGCCTGTAGTGTTCCCTTTAGTACTACATGTAGAGCAGGTATTTTGTTCATGAATTCCTGCTCTCTCAGTGTCTATTTGTCTGAAAATATTTTAAATTTTCCCTCATTTTTCCCCATTTTTGAAGGATAGTTTTGATGGATATAGAATTATTGATTGGCAGTTTTTCTTTTCAGTAACTTAAATATATCATACCACTGTCTTACCTTCATGATTTATGCTGAAAAATCTGCTCATAGAATTATCAAGCTTCCCTTGTATGTGATGGATTGTTTTTATCTTGCTGCATTCAGAATTTTCTCTTTGTCATCAACATTTGTCAGTCTGATTAATAAGTATCTTGGAGTAGGTCTATTTGGATCTATTCTTTCAGCGAATGCTGTGCTTCTTAGATCTGTAATTTTTTGCCTTTCATAAGAAATGGAAAATTTTCAGTGGTTATTTTCTACATTATTCTTTCTGCCTCTTCTACCTTCTCTTTTCCTTCTGCAACACCATAACATGCATAAAAATTTGCTTCATGCCTTCATTTCCCTGAGACCCTGCTTATATTTTTCCATTCTTTTCCCTATCTATTCTTTTGTGTATAGAATTTCAGTTGTACTGTCCTGTAGCTCACTATTCCTTTCTTCTGCCCCTTCAAATCTGCTGTTCTATGTCACCATTGTGCTTTCTCAAAAAGTTTTTTTTATTGTATAATATAATAAATATACAAAGCAAAGAAAGGAAAAAAAAGCAACAGTTTTCAAAGTTTACTTTACTCCTCAACAAGTATTTACAAGACAGTTTCCAGAGTTTGTCATGGACTACCATACCATCATCTCAGATTGTTCCTTCTAGCTGCTCCAGAACATAGGAGGCTAAAAGGAATAAATATTTTTATCATCACAGTCAACTTTTTTCTTTTATTTATTAAAAACAATATATATATATATATATATATATACACAAAAAAGCAATAATTTTCAAAGCACATCACAACAATTATTTGCAGAATCGGTTTCAGAGTTTGGTATGGGTTTCATTCCAGAATTTTAAGTTTTTTTTTTACTTCTAACTGCTCTAAGATACTGAGACTAAAAGAAATATCAATATAATGATTCAGCAAGCATACTCATTTGTTAAACCCAATCTTCTCCTTTATAACTTTACGAACCCCTTTGATCTTTCTATCCCATTTTTTAGTGATATTTGGGCTGTGGCCATTCTGACATTTTCATATTGGAAGGGGCTGTCAATAATATGGGGTAGAGAGGTGGAACTAGCTGATGCTGTGGAGAGGCTGGCCCCTCTAGGTTTCAGGAGTTATCTGGTCCAGGGACCCATCTGGAGATCATAAGATTCTGGAAAGTTACCCTAGTGCATGGAACTTTTGTATATCTTATATATTGCCCTCAGTGTTCTTTAGGATTGGCTGTAATGGTTTTGGTTTTGGTATGGTGAGTTATGAGAGGTAGTAACGTCTAGCTGAAGCTTGAGTAAGAGTGACCTTCAGAGTAGTCTCTCGACTCTATTTGAAGTCTCTCAGACACTAATATCTTATTAGTTACACTTCTTTTCCCCATTTGGTAAGTTTAGTCCATTAACATTTAAAGATATTACTGCAAAGGTGTTTTTTGAATCCATCATCTTATCTTTTGGATTTTATTTGTCAGATTTGTATATTCTTTTCCCTTTTTCTCCTTTTTTTCTTTGTTACCCTTAATGGTATTCTTCATTTATGTGCCCTCCTCCAGACCTCCATCTCCTGTCTTTTTTTTTTAATTGGCAGAATTCTGTTTAGTATTTCTTGTGGGACCCATCTCTTATTGACAAATTATTTCAGGATTTGTTTTTCTGAGAAAATTTTAATCTCTTCTTCAATTTTGAAGGACAATTTGGCTGGTGCAAAATTCTTGGTTGGAAGTCTTTCTCTTTCAGAGTCTTATATCTTTCAGGATTATATATCATACCACTGCTTTCTTACCTCTATAGTGCCAGTTGAGTAGTCTGAAGTCAGTCTTAAATGTTATCCTTGTATGTAGTAGATTGTTTTTCTTTTGCTGCTTTCAGGATTTTCTGCTTCTTGTCAACATTGGACAGACTGATTTTATGTGTCTTGGGAAAGGCCTGTTTGAATTTATTCTATTTGAAGTTTGTTTATTTTCTTTGGCTTGCATATTTATGTCTTTATAAGGGTTGGGAAAATTTCCCCCATTATATTCTCAACTATTCTTCCTAGCCCTTTACTCTTTTCTTCTTCTGGAACACCAAAGATTCTTATATTTGTGCGCTTTGTTTTGTCCATCATTTCCCTGAGACCCAATTCAAAATTTTCCATCTTTTTTGCCATTTGCTAATTTGAGTGTTCACAATCAGTTGTCCTGTCTTCTAGTTTGCTTATTCTTTCTTCTGCTTCTTCAAATATACTGTTGTATGTGATTTGATTATATTTTTAACTTGGTCTACAGCATCTTTAATTTTATTATATCTGCTATTCTTCTGTTTATTTTTTCAAATTTCTCTTTATGTTCTTCTAGTGTCTTCTTGATCTCCTTTATGTCATTAGCCATCCCATTTACCTTATTTAGTAGTGTTATATGAACATTTTTGATTAGTTGTTTCAAAGTCTATGCCTCCTTTGATGTTTTAATTTAGTCATTGAGCTGGGCTATAGCTGTTTGAATTGTGATGTGTTTAGTGATCTTCTGTTGTCTTTGAGGCATATAAATATCTTGATAGGTTTAGTTTGGAAGTTGATTTCCTTCAGTAGTCTGTCAGGAGTCTAAAGAGTTGTATTTGTGGGATGGATGTGGGGCAGGATGCAGGGTGTGGAGCAAAGAACAACAGTGCAGTGATGCGTTGCAGCACAGGTATAGGCACAGGTTGGGGATGTTATGTTATTGCCTATGGGCATGGGTGAAGGTCACAAGGTTGGGGAGATGTGGTCTGGGAGCTGAGGGTATGGGGTGCAGGTCAGGAAGAACTTGGAGTGCTGGAACAGGGTGCAACATGGGGGACACAGAGGTAGAGCATGGTGGGAGGTGGATAGGGAGGCTATGTGGATGTACAATGGCTGGTGTGTAGGTAAGATGTGGGTGGGTTTGTGGATTTGAGGGTCTTATGTATCAAGGTGTAGGGTAGGTGGCACAGAGGTCGGAGTACAGGGGGACAGTGTGCAGGTGTGTCTTTATGCAGGGGGAGGCATCCAGAGGGCCCTGATTGTAGATGTGGGTGCATGTAGGGGTGGACATAGGTCACTGGGGTTGTGGGGTGTGGGTTGGTGGGGTGGCACTGGGTGAGCTGTGCCTTGGCGCAGGTGTGCAGGTATAGAGTGAGTTGGAACAGGTGTGCATGCATGTGCATGGTGGCAGCTATGTAGCAGAGATTGACCTGTGAGCACCTGTCAGGGTGGGAGCAGGGTGCCTGTGCCAGGAGCTGAGGAGAGTGTGCACATTTGTGGGGCAGGGGGTTGGAGTACAGGGGTCAGGAAGTCAATGCATAAATGTGCATGTGCCCAGTGGCAGGGAGGATGTGTCTGTGCAGGGCAAGGGTCTGGAGGGTGGGGCTCTGGTATGCATGGTCTAGGGCACAGGGCCTTTTGTGAGCATGCACAGAGCACAGGGTAGTGGGCCAGTGTTGCATCTGCATGGGCTGTGGGTGGATGTGACCCAGCTGTGCAGGTCAGTGCTTGCTCAGAGCTGGGGACATGACTGGGGGCCATATGTGTCATTGATCTGGGATGGACATAAACTGATGTACAGGTGCACAGAGCTCGGGGGGACAGAGTGGGGCTGTGTGACTGTATGGGTTGGGTATGGGTATAGCCTGGCTATGGAGATAAGCGCCCGCAGCCTTTATTTGCTGATGACCACCAAGGGGCAGGGAGGAGGAGGTAAGGTTCAGGAGGGGCAGGGTGAGACTGCGCATGTGCAGGTGAGGTGGTATGGGCTAGGATAGGTGTGCATGTGCTTGAGGTGGGGGTGTGGGGCAGGTACACACCAGGGGGTGGGTGGGGAAGAAGTGTGCTTGGCACATGGGGAGGAGTAGTGGGTGACAGGGTTCAGGTGCATAGGGTGTGGGGTGAGTACTGGGTCATGGCACTGAGCCAGTGACGGTAGCTACGCAGTTTGAGAAGTGAGGCTTGGCTTACTTCCTAGTCTCCATTTCCCAGTACGTGCCCTCCTGAGGGCTCCCAGCTTCTGTGTTAGGCTGTTTGCCCAAGCCAGAGACTCTCCAGTTCTCTGCTTCTCAGTTCCTTCGGTTTTGCAACCAGGCCTTCCCTATGTGGTGCAGAAGACCCTCCCAGATCACTTACACCTTGGAATCACTGTCTCAATTGCCCTCCTGTCCTTTCCATAGCTGTTCCTTACAGCAGGGGTGAAATTGCCGTACCTTATTCTGCCATCTTCCTGAAACCAGCTGGCTCCTTTTTCATTCTGTCTCTCATCCTTGGGGAAATGTGTGCCCAAAAGTTTGGCTGTTACCATAGTCAGAGAGATTCCCATGGAGCCTTGTAAGTTAAGTCCAAGACTTCATGACCCTACTTGGGTGCCAGCCCCTCTGCCTTCTGGTTTGGGTTCTCCCTCTTTCACCATTGCATTTTTTCATCTTTTGTACTGTGTCTTTCATTCCCATAAGTTCTGTCATTGCTTTTCAAATGTTTAAGTTCTTCTTTATGTTCTCCCAATATCTTCTTCATATCCTTCTTCTCTTTTGCTATATTCCCTCAACTTTTTAATTTGATTTTGCTTTTTTGTCTCAACATCTTTATTTAGTTATTTCAACTCCTATATCTCATTTGAAATGTTAGTTCCATATGACTTGGCCATATCTTCATTTTTCCCAGTATGACTCATAATTTGATTGCAGGTGTCTAGGCATCTGAGTTACTTGTTAGTTTACTGTGTCACTTGTCTTTTCCCTAGGGTTTTCTTGTGGTCGGCTTTATTCTCTATCTGTTCTTTGGCATTCTGCTCAACTCATTCTAGACCTCTAGCATAGCTTTTGTTTAACTGATCAGAATTTTTCAGCTCTTGTTCCCATGATTCTTGCCAGCCTATGTGGAACCATTTTTTGAGGAGGGTCTCCCCAGATATGATTGACGTCAGTCAGGATTTCCCAGACCTGAAAGGCACAGGTGTAATCATTATCAGGAGGAGGGTGTAATCATTATCAAGTTTCCCAAGGTTGAAACATTGCAGATTGGCAGACTTTCCTTTGTATTCTCTAGATCCCTTGTCTTTGCTATCCTTCCTAGAATGTGGCATTTGTCAGCCTACAGCTCCTGACTGGTATACGGTGGAACAGTGCCTTAAATTCTCAACAAGCCCTCCCTGCCATGTGTGTGTTGAGATAGAGGCTTTGGTGGAACATATGCTTAAACTGTTTCTGTTTACCAGCCATAAGGGCTGGAGTTATTACCAGCCATAAGGGCCAGAGTTATCTGGAGGATGGCTGTCAAGTGAATTGGGTCCCACAACCCCTTTTCTTGGGGTAAGATATGCCCTTTAGTTACATATCTCTCCCATGATTCATTACTTTGTCTCTTAGATGTTATCTTAAAAAGCCCTTTATTAGGTCCAAAGACAGTTGAAAATGCCTGAGACTTTCTTTAATGAACTTCTTAAAATAGTTTAAAAAAAAAAAAAGGAAAGAAGTCCCTTTTCAGAGCCAGTCACCAGCCCCCAAGGTTTTCCAGGTAAGAGCTGGAGTTGGTACCTGGCTCTATGTGCCTCCCTTCTTGGGGCACAGACTCTTTCTTGTACTCTGATCTTGGCTGACTCGAAACGCTCCTGTCTTTATATTTTTTCATTTTATTTCATTTCATTTTCTCCCCATCAAATCCACCTCCTCTCTGCTGGGATTGCAATCACAATTGGAACTTGGCTGAGCTGTCTTCCCTTGTGCCCCATAGAGACTACTTAAAGAGCTGTCCTTTAGGGAATTATCTCCTTTACCTGGCTAGTTACTTTGCCTCTGAGACATAATTTAATTCTGCCTTTTCCTGGGGCAGTGTTGAAGCCAGAGAATGCCTGTAGCTCTGTCTACTGGACTGTTAAAAAGTTAAAAAAAAAAAGATAGAAAAGAATCCTTTTCAGAGCTGGACTCTTGCTCTCCATGTTTGCCAATCAAGAGCCAGAGTTTGTATCTGACTCTATATGTTCCTTTTTCTTGGGGCACAGAGCTTTCAAGTATTCTGAGTTTGTTGAACTCCAAAAGACTTTTTGTTCCATTACCCCCGTCTCCGTTCTGCTGGGGTGAAACCTCCCTGTTACTTCCATTTATTCCCCAGTTTTATCTATGCTCAGAGCTTCTATTCAACAGTCTGAATATGTTAATTAATTCAACAATTAATTAATTCAATATGTGAATTAATTCAACAATAGGAGCTTCATTGAGCTATCTTCCCTGTTCTTAATAGAGGGGGCCTCTTTTTGCCTTGGGGAACCAACTTTAAGATAGCTTGAAGTGTCAGTGGGGGAGGGATACTGGCCTCCATGGCTGGGATGTCAGGCATTCCACCATTCCAGACTGGTGTACGATGTGTGTCTGTTCATGGAAATCCCCCAAATGGTAGTTCCAGACAGTTCCTGGCTATTTACTAGCTGCACTAGAGAACTAAATTCCACACTTCACTACACAGTCATCTTCTATGCTATGTTTTTAAACAGATTTTTCATACCAACTTTCATTTCCCTATCTTTTAATTCCAAGATGATTTGAATTGTGTCAGAATTGTTTACTATTGACTCTTTATCCTCTGGTTAGGGGTCCTGAGTCTTGCTTCTTTGCATTCCAAGTAGTTTTTAATGATATGCTGGATATTTATGGATGCATTTTTATTTAGAGATAGTTGATTTTTTTTCTCTTGTTAAATAGATAATTTACTTGTATATCTTCTAGATATTTCTGAGACTTTTGAAGCTTTTCTAGGTGGGTTTAGAATAATTATTATAGTCTATGGTTATATTAGCACTACTTTTTTTTTTTTTTTTTTTTTGCCTGGGCAGGCATTGGGAATCCAACCCGGGTCTCTGGCAAGGCAGGTGAGAACTCTGCCTGCTGAGCCACTGTGGCCCATTCAGCACTATTTTTAATGTGTAAATTTTTTGGAATTGTAGCTGAATAGCCAGGGGGTCCAGAAATCTTCCTCAGATCTGACTGACCAGAAATTCTATGCATCTCAACCTTAAGAAACCATAAATAGATTCTAAAACTGAAGATAGAAAGTCAGATAAAAATTCAGTCCACATATAGTTCTGGAATTCTCAAACTTTCAGCATGAGTTGTATATGCATATAATTTATAAAATCAATCACGGCAGTCATGATTATAGGGAAGATGATGTTCGGGTCATATCTCAGGGGTACTAAAATAAATTTACATGTCTGTTCCTGAATATGTGATATTAGCCTTCTTAAATAATTGTTAGTGGAACAGTGAGTATGGAGATCAATTTACTGGGGGTGTAATCCCAATTTTCAGGTATTGTAATATATAGAGGATTGATAACAGATTAATAATCAGACTCAATGGAATGAGGGAAAGATACAAATTGATCATTGCAAGATAGAGGGCATCTAATGTGAACCAACCGGTACCATATAAATAATATCTTGTACCACTAAGTTAAATATTTGTAATAATTGACTGTTTATGATTTCTATCAACATGATAGTTCATTATGGTTTGATGTGAATGTTACTTCTAGATTAATCTGGAATAATTAAAAGAGTACTTCCAAGTCAGCTGCTCTGTTATAGTCAATGTTTGGATAATATGCTTACAAATATTGCTAGAACATCAAATTTTCTTCTAGGAATCCTTTTGCAATAGGAACAGCTTTTTGCCCATCTAGGTCTTTTGTGTAGCTAGACTTTTACTGGGACCATGCCTTTTTGTTTGTTTGTTTGTTTGTTTGTTTTTTTACCATATAACATTGTTCCTCTCTAATTGTTTAAGAAAATTCTCAGGGCTATGATTGCATGGTCTCTAAAAAAAGTCACTTGTGTGGAAGGTGGTGTGCTGGGTTCTCTTTGGATTAGTTACATTATGGTATCCAGTGACTATAATTAGTCAGGCTATGTTTGCCTATCTATTTTTGCAATTTTTTCCCTCCAGGTATATTAATCTCCTATTACAGCAGTCAAGATTTACCAAAAACTTAGTTGTCTAAAACAGTGCAATATTATTTGTGGTAGTTAGATTCAGTTGTCAACTTGGCCAGGTGAAAGCACCTAGTTCTGTTGCTGTGGACATGAACCAATGGTAGGTGAATCTCATCTGTTGCTAATTACATCCGCAGTCGGCTAGGAGGCGTGTCTGCTGCAATGAGTGACGTTTAACTTAATTGGCTTGTGCTTAAATGAGAGAACGCAATGTAGCACAATCTAGCAGCTTGGCATTCCTCATCTCAGCACTTGCAGCTCAGCCCGGGCCCTTGGAGATGGAGAAAGAAATCACCCCGGGAAAGTTGTTGGAACCCAGGGGCCTGGAGAGAAGACCAGCAGAGACCATCCTGTGCCTTCCACATAAGAAAGAACCTCAGTGGAAAGTTAGCTGCCTTTCCTCTGAAGAACCAACAAAATAAATCCCCTTTTATTAAAAGCCAATCCATCTCTGGTGTGTTGCATTCCAGCAGCTAGCAAACTAGAACAGAGTATTCTCTTAAGTTCTAAAAGTGAAATAACTGAAATCAAGAGGTTGTCAGGGTTGAGTAACTTCTTGGATGCTTCAGATGAGAATTTCTGTCCTTGACGTTTTTGGTTTCTAAAAACTGCTTGCTTCCTTTTTTCATGGTCCCTTCCTTACATCATTCCAAACTCTTACATTCTATATCAAATCTTCTACTGACATGATCCTCCTGATTCCCTCTTGTGAAAATCTTTCTTATTATACTGGGCCCACCTGGATAATCCAGGATTACCTCTTCATTTTACAATTCATAACTTTATCACATCTGCCATCTCCCTTTTCCCATGTCAAATAACAAATTCACTTGCTCAGGCATTAAGATAATTTGGGTTTGTCATCATAGAGTTTTTCACATGTGAGTTGGATTTTTTTTGGTGAAAAGTAATTAACCTCTAGTAAGTGTATTTTATTCTAACCTAGGTCCTATTTGAGCTGGTCTGAACATCTCATAGAGTTTGGAACAATGCTCTATCTCTAGTAATTTTTTCTGATGACTTTCAATTTTTCAGTGGACAGGTTCAATGGAACCCAATAGATCTACATGTTTGTTAGATTTCTAAAAAGAAATCTGGTATCTTTTTTCAAAGTAATGCTACACAAATTATGATGGTTGTTTAAAAAAACATGAACTTTTAGAACTCTAGACAGGATTTGATTAGGGTCTTCACAGCTAGACTTAATGGGCTGCCAATGGGAGGGATTGCATAGGACATTACAGAGACTTCACACCAAGATTATTCATAGGAAGGATCCCTTATTACTTTTCTTTCAGGGTGGCTGAATAATCTTGTTTATAGTGTGGTATATAGTTTGGCCTCCTTTTTTTTACACCATTCATATGGTAAGCTTTCAATTAGATCAGGGCTCACCTTAAATCAGAGTGATCAATGTAAATATATACTTTGATAATCACTCTCTGAATAATTAATCCTGCTAAAATGAAGAGGTAATATAATTAAGGTATGGTGTTTAGCTTGCAAACTGCCAAAATGTGATATACCAAAACTGGAACAACTTTTAAAAAGGGGAATTTAATAAGTTCCATGTTTACAGTTCTAAGCCTATAAAAATACCCAAGCTAAGGCATCCATGGAGAGATACCTTAATTCAAGGAAGTTCAATGGATACAGAACACTTCTGTCAGTTGGAAAGTGACATGTGACATCTGCTGGTCCCTTGTTCCTGGGCTCCATTGCTTTCAGCCTCTGTTCCTGTGAGGGTTCCTCATTTTGCTTCTTTGGTACTGACCTTTATCTCTTGGCTTCTCTTGCCTCTTTCCAGCTTCCAGCTTGCTTGACATCTCATGGCAGTGTTTGCTGGGCTCTAAGCATCTCAAATATCCATGTTTCTTTTCTCCAAGTGTTGGCATCTGTGTCAGTCTCTCTCTGTTGGCTCTGTCATTTCTGACTCTCTAGAAAATGTTTGCTTTTTTAGAGGATTCCAGTAAACTAATCAAGACCCACCTGGAATGTGTGGAGTAACATCTCTATCTAATCAAAGGCCACACGCACAATTGGGCTTGCCACATCTTTATGGGGATAATCTGATCAAAAGTTTCTGTGGGTGTGGTAGAATTCTCACCTGCCATGTGGACACCTGGGTTCAATTCCCAAACAAAGAAAGAAATAAACAAAAACAAACAAAAAACTTCAACAAATGGTGCTGCAGCAACAGGATACTCATATGGGAAAAGAACGAAATGTGACCTTGCCATACAGCACACAAAAAAATGTTTCTAACCGACAGTATTGAATCAGGATCAAATGCAATGACTGTCCCCAGAAGATTGGGTCAGAAACAGTTTCAGTGACTCACCTGCCACCTGACACCTTCCCCTGATAGGGCAACATCCATGCCGAAGCAGCCTCCTTGCTGAACTCACCAACCTCCAGTCCATCCAACCAGAAGGGGTGGGGCTGAAGGAGGAGAACGAGACTCTAGCCCGCTATCTGCTGGCCAAATGCAGTAAGTGCAGATAGGCTACACCAGATAGGGAGGGCAGACCTTGAGGGAAGAGGACCCTCATAGTCGCCACTTGCTCTGGGGAAGGGGTAAGTGCAGGCAAGCTACCTCCCTATCTGCCTAGGTCTTTATTTTTATTTTTATTTATTTTATTTTTTCTTCTGAATATTCTTTTATATTTTCTCCCTTTTAAAACATATTCTTTCTATACGTTTTTATTAGTATTATAATTGCTTTTTTCTTTATTTTTAAAAGTTTGAATAGATATTTTGTATTATATTTTACTCATTTTCTAGTTTTATTTTACATATGTTTTTATTATTCCATTCCATTTATTTTTTTAAGCTTTCTTTTTCTTTGTATGCTATATGATGGGGGTCACGTTTCATTCTTTGTCTATATGTAAATCCCCTTATTGCAGCACCATTTGTTGAATTTTTGTTTGGTTTGGTTTTTCATTTGTTTGCTTGTTTGTTTGGGAAGTGCATGGGCTGAGACTTGAACTGAGGTCTCCTGCATTGCAGGCAAGAATTCTACCACTGAACCAACCTTGCACCCCCCCCAATCCATTTCATTTATCTTTATTAGTACTATTATTTTGTTTCTCTTAAATTTTATCTTCCTCTGGTGGGTGCCAGCCTGACTTCACTCCCAGTATGTCCTGAGGTGTCTCCTTTTGATTCTGGTGCTTACTACTGTCAAGGTGTATTTTATTGTGGTCTTGTTTTTGTGTTTCATATAATTATTACATTATTATTTAAATTTATTATTACATCTTTTTTTTTTTCCTCTGCTTTTCTTGTTCTTTTTTTTTTTTTGCATAGACCAGGAGTTTACATTGGGTCTCCTGCGTGGTAGTGAGCTATTCTGCCACTGGAGTACCCATGCATCCCGGCTTATCTTATAATAGACCCTTAAGTTGAACAGTATTCCCTACATAAGATCTGGACCTTGATTTCACAGAGAATAACTGACAAAGTGTAAAAGGAAACATTCAGCACAAACTGCATAAATACAAAACTTTAGAAGAGTGAAGGAAACTAACTTGCATAATAACCATATCAAGATAATCAAATGCCCTAAACACCACAGAAAATCACAAAACACATGAAAATTCAAGCAGAAACAGCACAGCCAAGTGACCAAATCAAAATTCCAGAGGGGACATGGAATATAGAACAACTACTCAAAGATATTTATAAAGAAATAAAGAATATCAGGAAAACACTAGAAGAGCATAAAGAAGACTTTGGGAGGTTGAAAAGAAAAATGACAGCTCTCACAGAAATGAAAGATACAGTAAAACAAATAAAAAATATACTGGAGGACACACAATAGCAGATTCAAAGAAGCAGAAGGAAGTAGTGAGCTAGAAGATAGAACAATAGAACTAGAGTGCACAAAAGAACAAATGACAAGAAAAATGGAAAAAATACAACTGGATCTTCGTGAAATGATGGAAAACAAGAGGCACCAAAATGTAAGAATTATTGGTGTCCCCGAAGAATAGAAGAGTTAAGGGTTGGGAAAGTTAGTTGAAAATATAATTGGTGAAAACTTCCCAACCTTTGTAAAAGACATGAATATGCATATTAAAGAGGCCCAGTGAACTACAAACAGAAGAAATCGAATAAGCCCACCCCAAGACACATACTAATCAGACTGTCAGGTGTTTAAGAGAAACAGAAAGTCCTGAAAACAGCATCAGAAAAGTAATCTACTACATACAAGGGAAAACATGTAAGACTGACTTTAGACTACTCAACAGGTGCCATGGAAGCAAGAAGACAGTGGTATGATATATTTAAGATCCTGAATGAAAAAAGACTTTCAACTAAGAAATATTTTTCCAGTCAAGTTATCCTTCAAAATGAGGGAGAGATTAAAATCTTCAAAGATAAAGAAAGATTGAGAGAACTAGTCAAAAAGAGACCAGGTCTACAATAAATACTAAAGGGAGCCCTGTCAGCTGATAAAAAAAGACAGGAGAAAAAGATCTGGAGTTGGACACAGAATTGCAGAATATGAGTAAAGATAATTTGAAGGAAAAGAGAGAGAGAAGGGAATAATATACAAATCTTACAAATAAAAACCAAAGGACAAGATGGTAGAATCAAGAACTGCTTTTACAGTAATTACTTTGAAAGTTAATGGACTAAACTCACCAATTAAAAGATACAGACTGACAGAATGTATCAAAAACATAATCCATATGTATGCTATTTTAAAAAAGATGTGTCTTAAACTCAATGGCACAGATTGATAGTGAAAGGATGGAAAAAGACCTTCTATGCATGCTTTAACCAAACGCAAGCAGGTGTAGCCATACGAATATCAGACAAAATAGTCTTTAAATGCAAAGCTGTCATAAGAGACAAAGAAGGACACTATATATTAATAAAAGGGACAATTCACCAGGAAGAAATAACAATCAAAAATGTGTATACTCCCAATCAAGGAGCTCCAAAGTACATGGCATATATTGGAAAAACAGAAGGGAGCTATAGACATATCAACAGTAATAGCAGTAGACTTCAATACACCACTCTCTGCTGTAGATAGAACAAGCACACAGAGGATGAATAGAGAACCTAAACAACAAGATAAATGAATTAGATCTAATAGACATATATAGATCATGACATCCCCAAATACCAGGATACATATTTTTCTTTAGTGCACATGGAACATTCTTCAATATAGGTCGTACAAGGGAACATAAACTGAGTCTCTAATTTCAACAAGATTGAAATTATTCAAAGCACTTTCTCTAATCACAATAGAATAAAGTTGGAAATTATTAATCACCAAAGAACCAGAGTTTTCACAAATATATGAAGATTAAACAACTCACTTTCAAATAATCAGTGGATCAAGGAAGAAATTGCTAGAGAAAACAGCAAATATCTGGAGATGCATGATAATGAAAATACAATATATCAAAATTTATGAGATGTGGCAAAGGCAGTGCTGAGAGGGAAATTTATTGCCTTAAATGCCTATATTAAAAAACAAGAATGGTCAAAACTTGAGGATTTAACTGCTTACCTGGAGAATTTAGAGAAAGAACAGCAAACTATCACCAAAGCAAATAAAAGAAGAGAAATAAGAAAGACTAAAGCAGAAATAAATGAACTGGAGAACAGTAAAACAATAGAAAGAATCAACAAAACTAAAATACTGGTTCTTTGAGACAAACAAGAAAATTGATAGTCCCCTAGCTGGACTAACAAAGAAGAAAAGAGAGAGGACACAAATAAGTAAAATCAGAAATGAGAGGGGGATTGTTCATACAGATCATGGAGAAATTTTAAAAAATCTTAAGAGAATATTATGAACAACTGTATGCCAACAAATTAGATAACTTAGATGAAACGGACAAATTCCTAGAAACACATGAATTACCTATACTGACTCAAGAAGAAATAGAAGATCTCAACGCACCAATTACAAGTAAAGAGACCCAATTAGTCATCAAAAAAAAAAAAGCCAGGACCAGCTGACTTTACAGGAAAATTATTTTATAACACTTCAGAAAGAACTGACACCAGTCCTGCTCTAATTCTTCCAAAAAATGAAGAAAAGGAATGCTACCTAACCTATTTTGTGAAGCTAACACCACTCTAATACCAAAATCAGATAAGGACAATAGAAGAAAAGAAAACTACAGACCAATCTCCCTAATGAAGATAGATGTGAAAATTCTTAACAAAATATTAGCAAATCATGTTCAAGGCCACATTAAAATAATTATACATCATGATCAAGTAGGATTCATGCCAGGAATGCAGGGGTGGTTCAACATTAGGAAAACAATCAATGTAATACAATACATTAACAAATCAAAAGGAAAATATCACATGATCATATCTATTGATGCTGAAAAAGCATTTGACAAAATTCAGCATCATTTTCTGATAAAAATGCTTCAGCAGTTAGGCATCAAAGGAAACTTTCTCAATATCATAAAGGGCATATATGAACAACCCATAGCTAGCATCATACTTAATGGTGAGAAATTGAAAGCATTCCCCTTCAGATCAGGGATAAGACAAGAATGCCCATTGTCACCACTATTATTCAAAATTGTATTAGAAGTACCAGCTGGAGCAATTAGACAGGAGAAAGAAATAAAAGCATTCAAATAGGAAGGGAAGAAGTAAAAATTTCATTATTTGCAGATGACATGATCCTATACTTAGAAAATTCTGAGAAATCTACAATAAAACTATTTGAGCTAATAAAATATTCAGCAAAGTGGCAAGATACAAGATTAATGTACAAAAATCAGTAATGTTTCTGTACACAAGCAATGACCTATTTGAGGTGACAATTAAGGGAAAAAATCACTACTGCTTTAAAAATAGCAATCAGAAGAATTAGGCATCTAGAATAAGCCTAACCAGGGATACCAAGAACTTATATACAGAAAATTACAAAAAAAAATTGCTAAAAGAAATAAAAAATGGCCTAAATAGATGAAAAGATATTCAATGCTCATGGATAGGAAGGTTGAATACTGTCAAAATGTCAATCATACCCAAACTGATCTACAGATTCAATGCAATACCAATAAAAATCCCAACAACCTACTTTGAAGACTTGAAAAAACTGGTTATCAAATTTATACAGAAGGTAAAGAAACCATGAATAGCTAAAGATATCCTAAAAAAGAACAGCAAACTAGGAGGTTTATCACTTCCTGACTTAAAAGCTTAAATAAAGCCACAGTGGTCAAGCAGCATGGTAATGGCACAAAGACCAGTGGAATAGAAGCAAGAGTACAGAGACTGACCATCAAATTTATGGACAATTGATCTTTGATAAGTCCCCAAATCCACTGAATTGGGACAGGTTAGTCTTTTCAATAAATGGACATGGAGAACTGGATTTCAATAGCCAAAAGAATGAAAGAGGACCCCTACTTTAACACCACATACAGAAACTAATTCAAAGTGGATCAAAGACCTAAATATAAAAGCAAATACCATGAAACTTCTTGAAAAAAATATAGGGAAACATCTTCAAAATCTAGTTATAGGAGGTAGATTCTTAAACTTTACACCTAAAACACAAGCTATGACAGAAAAGGTCAACAAATTGGAACTCCTTAAGATCAAGAGTGTCTGTGCCTCATGGACTTTGCTCAAAAGGTGAAGAGGCAGCCAACTCAATGGGAGAAAATATTTGGAAACCACATATCAGATAAAGGCTTGATATCCTGTGCACATAAAGAAATTATACAGCTCACCAACAAAAGAACAAACTACCTAATTATAAAATGGTCAGAGGAAATGAATAGGCACTTTTCCAAAGAGCAAATACAGAAGGCTAAAATCACATGAAGAGCTGCTCATCTTCATTGGCTATAAGGGAAGCACCAGTTAAGACAACAATGGGATGTCACCTCACACCTATAAGAATGGTTGCTATTAAACAAATGGGAAACTATAAATGTTGGAGACAATGCACAGACATTGGAATGGTTATTAACTGTGAGTGGGAATGTAAAATGGTTCAATCACTGTAGAAATCAGTTTGGTGAGTCCTCAGAAAACTAAATATTCAGCTGCCTTATGACCTGGCAATACTAATACTTGGTATATACTCAGAAGAGTTAAGGGCCGTGATTTGCACATGACGTTCATAGAGGCACTATTCACAATTGCCAAAAGATGGAAATAACCCAAGTGCCCATCAACAGATGAGTGGATAAACAAAATGTGGTGTATTCATGTGATGAAATACCATGCAGCATTTAGACAAAATGATGTCCTGAAACATGACAACATGGATGAACCTTAAGGACATAATTCTGAGTGAAATAAGTCAGACACAAAAAGACAGATACTATACTGTTGCTTCCTATGAAACAGAGCTCGAATGATATTAAGGAATGATGAGAAAGAAAGAAAGAAAGCCAGAAAGAAAGAAAGAGACAGACAGGTTCAGGGGGTCTGAAGCTTAGCCATAACAGACAACAGACAACTTTATTCTTAACTAGTTCCTGCTTATATACTACAGGGTTTAGGTAACTGAAAGCATGCATACATTTCGTGAAAAAACAGAGTGCCTACTTATCAGTATATCACTCTCTACATACAAGAGATAGCTAACAAGACCTTGGAGCTTAAGGATAAACATTCTCTCCCTCTCAGACTGTCCTCCAGTTAAGCAGATAGCAGTCTCCACAGTTTATTGCCAATGCCACTCTAAAGCCAGTTGCTCCCAATAAATTCCACAGGTGTTCCATTAACCCTGACTCCTACATTTCCCCCTTTTTATTTGATAAGCCAAGGTGACTGTGCCTGTCTTAGGTTGCCCTTAGGCTCTGGAGTAAGGGTCTTACCCGTCATTGGCTACCAGTCAAGCACTCTGACTTTGATTTGGGAGGGAACCCAGAGCTTTTGCCAGAATCACATGTTAGCATGGCTCTTCTTAGTGGCGTGGCTGGCTACTTTGAACACTTATTGTTTGACATAGCTGAGGAGGAAGAGAAAGAGTATAAACAGCCCCAAACCTAAGCCTATAGTAGTCAAAAACTGATGTGATTTCCACCAGTAAACAGGATTAAGATTTTTTAGCTCTTGGGTAAGTGATTGTATAACATCATCTCCATTAGTTATATGTAAATTACTTTGAGATATTTCTAAAACCTGCTTTTGTAATTTTAAAATATCAAGACTTAAACTATCTGAACACCCCAAAAGATGCCTCTTTATCTTTTCCCATTCTATTTCAAAATTATTACATTTTAAAGGGATAATACAAAAATTGCTCTCATTCCAGTCACATTTTAAACTTCATAAAAATGTAAATTATGCATTTGATCTCCAGTATGAACCAATGCTGTCTCTATATCATTTAGTCTATTATTAATTTGCTTATCAATATGAGATTGACTATGCCACAGTTCACTGGTGTTTTTATGCCATCCTTTAACATAATGCTGCATCTGTAGAGTTTGATGCAATGCAGTTCCAGCGACCACAGTCACTGTGATAATTCCAATGATTTTAATAACAGCTGCAATAATGAGTCCAATTAGTCTCTTAGTCCTTTTCAGATATTCTTTTGCCAAATGGATCAGGATCTGTGTTTCTGGAGAGGATTGCAAAGATCTTGACATCTGCACTGGTAGCCGAATACCTCTTCTTCTCCTTGTGACTATAATCATCTCATTTTCCTGGAACACAATTGCTTGGAGACACTTGAATAGAGAACAATTCTCACAATTAAAAGTTTTATTTCTTATATGCATATAACTTTTAACAAATACATATGGATCTCTAGTACATATTTGCAAATAATGTTTATGGCTGCTATTTAAAGAGAAGTTATAGTTATTAGAATTTGCTATAAAAATTCATCCTCATCCTAGGAAAATTTTCCATAAATTTCTCTGATTAATGTTATATTTATCATCCCATGGATTTGGCGCAAATAATCCTCTATGTATTAAACTCTGATTTAGCTTGCCTGTCCATATAGTCTCAGTTATCTTCAAGTTAGAGATGGGAGGCCCCACAGGGGCTGCATTTCTTACAATTCCATAGGGATCATTAATTATGATAACTGCTCAATCCATATGACATAATTGCCATCCATTTCAACTTTCTTTTCCATCTAACAGGCAAGTATCATTTGATTCCATAGAGGAATATACATATAGGTAATTATGAGAATCGTTCTGAATCTTCAACCATGTAGTTTAATTACTTATTGTCATACACAGTAATTCATTACCTATACATATGGGTCTTTCTAAAAATGGGAGAGTTAAATTTGATGCCATTTTTCTTCTTTTTTAAGTAGTTTTGGAAGTCTTAAATCTACTGGACCTGGGAATCCTAAACTAGTATTCAGATATTTTGGTAAAGTTGGATCTGCCCATGTTAGAGCCCACAGCAGAGGTGGGTTAGGAATATAAACCCATACAGTATAATTATGTCCCTGCAATTCAGCAATTAAAATTATATGTTCTATAATGTACATTACCCATTTAGTTATTTTCATCAGAGTCGACATGCCTGGGTTTTATTCTTCTCTCGGGAATCCAAACTGAGGTTCTGTCATCTGTAATGATAAGAGCAAATCCCCTAACCCACACCTTTATCATGCCTGGTTTCCATAGATCATCCTTAACATCTTTGCAATAGATTGGCTGCATCTGCAGTTCTGTTTGAGTCATATCACTTTTCTTTTCCAAATTACTAAAATGTTGTTCTTCAGGAGTCTGTGATGAATTATCATAAATGTTTAAAAAATTTAAAGTAAACAATGCTTTTGCTAATTGATCTTTAGGTGTACTTATTTTCACAACATCATCCTCCTGGTCATCATCTCCCCCTTTTTATTTTATAAGCATAGACTTTAGCATCCGGCTTGTTCATTCAATAATTTATTGCCCAGAGGGATTATGCAGAATTCCTGATATGAGTAATATGAAAAGTAGTATAAAATTTATGAAATTGCTTTCTTATATAAACAGGACCATTGTCCATTTAATTAGATTGAGGGCATCCCATAACAGCAAAAGCATTAAGTAAATGTGATTAATTATGACAGAAACATTCTCCAGGTTGTGCCATAGCCCAGATGAAATGAGAAAAGGTGTTTATAATAACATATACACATATTGCATCTTACCAAAATGTGAAGTATGAGTAACATCCATTTGCCATAATTTATTTGCTTTTTGACCTCGAGGATTAACCCCTGATGCAAACGGGAGTGCATTTAAACGTCCACATGTTGGACAAGTCTTAACAACGTCTTGAGCTTGCTGTTTAGATAAAGATGGAAATTTCTTTCTCAGTCCTTTGCTATTAATATGAGTCAATTTGTGAAATGTTGTGGGATCCTGAATTATTCCCACAAGAGTATCTGCTTGATGATTTTGTAATGACAAACCCTTTAAGATTAGTATGAGCTCTTATATGCATGATAAAAAGAGGAGTAATTTGACTTTTGATTAATGTTTGTAAATGTAAAAACATTTGGGGCAATTCATTTCCTTTAAATAAAGAAGCTTTTTTAATGTGAGTAACTGTTTGGCAGACATACTCAGGATCAGAAATAATTTTAAGAGGTTGCAGAAAATTTTTTAATATTTGAATTACAGCTGCTAATTCAGTGCACTGGGCTCAGGTATAAGGTGTTTTTTATTTCGTTTTTTCTTGGGGTGACACATGCAGCCTGCCTATTATTGCTACTGTTAGTAAAGATGGTAATGGCTCTCTCTACTGGGAAGGCACTAACTATTTTAGGCAAAATACATTGTGTTCTTTTTAGAAATTGTAAAAGTTTTATTTATTTATTTATTTAAAAAAACTTAACAAATGAACAAAAACATTTCTAACATATCATTATTCTGTTCTATATATAATCAGTAATTCACAATATCATCACATAGTTGCATATTCATCATCATTATTAAGAAATTATAAAAGTTTTGACACAGGTAAATGATTATCAATTTGTCCTTTAAAATTACTTAATGCTATTTGCCAAGAGCTATTGAAGATAAATAGACTTTGAACCTCTTCCTTTGTGAGATCAAATATTATACGACTAGGATCATTTCCTTTTAATTGATAATATCTTTGGCGACCTTTGGGTAGTAAAGCAATGATTTTTGCAAATACATATTTAAACATTTTTGTTGATTGTTTGGTAAAAAAATCTATTTTAAAGTACCATCTTGCCAAAATAGGCCTGTGGGAGATTACAAGGTAAAGAAAATAATAAAATCAGCAGGCTTTTCTAAATCTATCTGAATAAGCTGTCCTTCCTGGATGCATTGTTCAACTAATTGTAATTCTTGTTCAGCTGCAGCTGTTAACTGCCTTTCACTTAATAAATCAGTATTTCTTTGTAAAATATCAAACAGGTTCTGTAACATACAATTTAGAATCCCTAAATTGGCAGGTAGCAAAAATGAAAGCAGAGTGTCAATAGTGACATGTACCTATAGTAAATGACTAGATTTTGTAAAATGGATTCATTGGATTGATTAAAAAAGAATGCAGGAATGAGGATTTTTATATTTGGCTGTGCATTTTTGGTAATTTTAAATTTATTACATGCAGTTTTTATACTATTTTCCCTTAAAAGTGGTCAAATTCCAATTTGCTTACATGACCAGGCCCAGTCGTGTCCTCTGGGAACTGGCTAGGGACCAAGAGGAGCTTCCTGGGACCTAAATACCTTTATTAAAGTACACCTCCTTCTGGGAGGATAGCCAGTCCTCCCAGCTAGAGTGCACGTTTTGTTTCTTACCAAGGTCATGTGATAGCAACACCAGGTGAACAGAACAGACTCCACAAGTATACCTTTTTTTGCATTCAGCTCTTAAATTTGATTTGCTCCCAACATAAGCCATGGTTACTTTGAGATAAATTTAGTTTATACATATGTAGTTTATATAAACACTGAACAAAGCATTAAAATATTTTGGCTTGAAGGAATTTAGGTATTTATATGATTTAAATATTGTTTAGCCAGTAATAGATTAATTTACAGCAATATTACTTAGATTAATAGGTTAAGCCACCTGGTTTAGGGCAAGAAAAGAAACAGTTTTTTGCCAGTATAATGATACTTAGGAGAAAATCAGTTCCTTTATACAGATAACGACATGATAAAAGTTAATATGTTAATTTTGATAAAACACAGACTCTTTGCTTTTTACACTGATTATTTAGAAAAAAATTTTTTTATCTTTTCATTAGAACAGGCTAAAAGTCCAAGAAAACATTGTCATTTTAGACTCATTAAATCTTTCTTGATTTTGACCATAATTTCCATTTTCACAAACTCTTAGCAATTATTATATTAGTCTAGGCTTTGTCCTAAATTTTTCTCATTTAGTAACAGTTATTCATTTTATCTTAGGATAAAATGTTTTTTATTGTTTTTCTATTAATAAAAATACATCTTTCATATTTTTCATACTTAAATCATTATTTTAAACAAATATTTTACCACATATAATTATCAATTAAATTTGTTAAAATAATGTTAAATACTTAAAATACTTTAGTTATTAATGCATATTTGAAACATCAACATACAGTTTTTAACAAGAATTTTCAGTTTTAAAGTTCTGAAAATATATTTCCTTTTTAAATATGAATAGGAGCTAAACTCATGGCCAATTTCTAAACTGCTGTTTGTCAAGGATCTAAGTTAACAAAAGGAGATGGGGCTGCCATTCTCATTCTTTGTCACAAGATTTTATTTGTAGCATTGGTATAATTTCAGAATAATTATTTAGATTAAACCAAGGTAACTTAACAGAACACTCTGAGTCAGAACTACAATCCTGAATTACATAACTTTTAGGAAACCAATCTGTTATAATTTTATAGGATCCATTAATGAGTACTGACTTTTGTTTGGCATGACATTGTTTTTATGGAATATTTTCTGACTCAGGTGTATATGAATTTTTATATAAAGGCAGCTCATTATGAACAAGCTCAGAAACTAATTTTTCTTTAATCTTGCTCTGCTAAAGGTATGGTAAAGAAGCAATTTTTAAGATCTATTATAATAATAGAGCAGTTTTTAGGAATTATAACTAGTGTGGGCAAGCCAGGCTGTTATGACTCTATAGGTTGAATTACAGCATTAACTTTTATCAAATCAGTTAACATTCTCCCATTCCTTGATTTCTTTTTTATAATAAATACTGGAGAATTCCAGGGACTATGAGATTTTTTTATATGTCCTGATTTAAACTGTTCTTGAACTGAGTTAGAGTCTCTTAACTTTTCTATAGATAAGGGCCACTGCTCAACCCACAAAGGCTCATTTGTAGTATTTGTAGTGGACATCCCTGGAGCGTCTCCTCACTTTATGCTTTAAGAGTTCCCCTATCAGACCCCTGTCTGGGCACCAATTGTCAAGTCCAACTCAAGCAACTGTCCAAACATGGTTAGAAGGGACAGTGGGAGATTGAGAAAAAGCACAACTCAGAGTTTAAGAGAAAGTGAGGGCTAGGTGGTTCATTGCCTGACTGAACACAATGACCAAATAGAAACAGGAATATCTTCCCCATTTTGTTATGCTCACTGCAAAGCCTTCATAACTAATTTCCATTACTTAAGATTTAAAACATTACAGCCTTAAGGCTGAAACCAATAACAATGCTTTTGAATGAGATCAAATAAGCTTAATAATTCAGATGTTTTAACAGGCACCCCAGTAGCTTCTAACAATGTTTTCAACCCATACATACTCCTCCAGCCTCCTTTTGTGATTACCCGTTACCCTGATGCTCCAAGAAAAATGCTTACTTTATCAATATGACTTTACCAATATGACTCGAGTCCTCTTCTATCTGCTGGACATACATCCCTCAATAGGAGACTTTTCCTTGGTTCCTTAATATTGTTTTGGAGTCTTCTTTTTCTTCTTCAAGCCCTATGTTGGGTACCAGATGTTGCTTCCTATGAAATGGAGAAGGAAAAATCTGAGTTGAGGGTATGGTAGCACATGACAAACTCTGGGAACTGTTCTGTACCTGCTTGTGGAAATGTGCTTTGAAAATTATTGTATTTTTTTCTTTGTTTTCTTTGTGTGTGTGTATATATATAACATATATATATATATGTAATACATATATATATATATATGTTATGTTTTACAACTAAAAAATGGTTTATAAAAACTATAGGCAGTTATAGTAATACTAGATAAATCCCTGAAATAAAAATTTGAAAATATTTCATAACATAGCTCACTACTATAACAAAGTTGATGTTTGCAATAACTTTTTACTTGATATTTTGAGAACACACATGTTTTGATAGTTAATCAAATGGTATTTAAGATACTGTTTAATATTTGGAATTCAATTAACTCTGATATTCGTATAGAATTTTTTTCTTCCTTGCTTTAATTTCAAATTGGTTTATGAAGCATATTGTACAAGACAGGCTTTACTCTGATTATTTAGATTTTTTTTTTAATATGCTGATGGATAAGTTAAATAAGATGTCCATTTTAGGTGGTTAAGATTTCCAAATGTTAATTGCAAACATATTTGTACTGTCACATTTTCCTGAAATCAGGAAAATATTTAGTAACATAGGTCATTTCTGTAGCAACACCTATTTGTAGGAACTTTCTACTTGATATTTTGAGAACATTCACAGTTTTGACAGCTGATAAAATGGTATCTAAATTAATGTTTAATACTTTAAGAACTTTGCTATCTGAATATGCAGTTTTTTTCCTTGGTGCCTTAATTTTAAATTGGTTTATGAAACTTACTGTTCCATCACAGGCTTTGCAATAATTATATGGATACTCTATTTAAATATGTCTATGGTTAAGCTAATTATGATATCTAATGTTGCTGGTTCTAAGTGTATTATATGTTTTCTTAAATAAAAAAGAATTAACAACAAAAAAATTATGATTTTCTTTTTTGTAAATATAGTATAAATATAAAGAGCATTCCAATAAATATTTCCCTTTCTTCTCTACACAAAAGAAGAGAAAAAAAAACAAAGTTTCATTTATATTAAAGTGGGATGCTAGCTTTGTTAATTGTTTCTCTCAAAAATCACATAATGTTTCAGTTTTCTGGAACTAAATGATAACTATATGCATTTTTTGTAGACATTCCAAAGGAGTCACATGAGCACATGGTTTGTTAAACATGTGTTACGAGGGTGTTCTCTGCTATTACAAACAAGGAGTCTGACAAAAATGGAATTATGTTCGGACTTTACAACTTACTAACATTCTGTAACTCTCTGAACTGCAAGTTAGGTATTTGTATAGCAGGCAGGCCTCCCTTTTTCTGGTTTAGCTGTGCTCTCTGTGGAAAATCCCCAAACCCCCATCCTTGCAGACAAGTGAGATAAGACACATTCCTGAGATAGAAACCCCCTCCCCTAGCCTTCAGGAACTGGTGAAGATGCAGGTAGGCAAGTTAAGACATTCCTGGGGTGGGTGCCCCTCAACGGTTCAGCTCTGGGCCATTCTCAACTTAAGTCCACCAATTGTTTACCTTGTCTTTAATATGTCATACAGTCTATAAAAGCTAAGGTTCAGCTCTGGGCCATTCTCAACTTAAGTCCACCAATTGTTTACCTTGTCTTTAACATGTCATACAGTCTATAAAAGCTAAGGTTGCCTTTTGTTTGGGGCTCAGACTTTCAGAGGTTACTTGGCTAAGCCCTATGGCCATAGCAAATAAAACCTACTTCCCAAAATTGGATCCTTAGTCTCAGCCTGTTCTAACTTTGTGAAACATTCCTGGAGGCCTGTGGCCCTGTTCCTGGTTTCTGTGCTACATTTCTGAGGGCTCATCTGGGATATGAGGCAGGTGTACTGTCACCTCCCTCACCCACAGTGGTGGCAGTGCCATGACTGGAAACCCAAGAGAACCCAGTGCTGGCAGCGGGGCATTTCCCCATCCCTCAGATTCCTGAACTCCCTGGATGGGGTGCCTGTCACCACCAGAGCAGCAGTGGATCCGGTACAGTTTCTGGAACCAGGTTTCTGGGAGCACCACCCATCTGTCTGGTAAGCACCCAGGTGCATCAGTTTCAGCCCACTCATAAAAGGCTAGGGGAGCCTGAGTGGAAGGGGAGCCTGATCAACTACCACAAACTCTCTGAGTACCAGTGTCCATGTGGAGGACCAGGGGAAATGAAAGTCTTCAGGTTCTCTTCTGGAAAGTGTGGTGCAGGGGGGGGGTTGTTGGAATGTGTGTGTGTGTGGAATTGTGTGAATGAAAGGAAGTCCTGGGCTGTGCACCAGGCCATGAGTGAGTTCGGATTCTGCAAGTTTGTGGCAATCCTCATATGGTTCAGGGTGAGCAACCCTGAAAGGGGGGTGCTGGCTGGGGGTTTAGGTGTCCAATGTCCCCATGGGGGAGCAGCTGCACTGAAGAAAGTGACAGTTTATTCAAAACCCTTTGCTGTTTGTCTGCAAGCCCTCCCACTAATCATTGGTGCCACAGATGTGAGAGGTGAAGTCAATAAGACACCATTGAAATGCATGATTTCTAATTTAAGAAAAACTTTTGCTAATGACTGGGGAATCAAGCTGACCCCTGACTGACTTAGGGAACTTTATGAATTAAAGTGGACCACTTTTAGGAAGAATAGAAAGAAGATATTTTCTTGTATTACAGCTTATAATTACTCTGTCTTATAAATTAAATCTCACACATTTCAGAGTAATAAGAAAATGTCTATGTAAGGGTTTTAAAATTGATCTCATGAAAGAATCTGTTCTGCACAATTAATGTTGCCATTGTGTGACATTGGTAAAACAAACAAAACAGTTAAAATGTGCACTCTAGCTGGGAGGACTGGCTATCTTCTCAGAAGGAGGTGTACTTTAATAAAAATATCTGGGTCCCAGTAAGCTCCTCTTGGCCCCTAGCCAGTTCCCAGAGGACCAAACTGGGCCTAATCAAACAAGCTAATTGGAATTTGGCCACTACTATGTGAAGTTGTCATAAAAAAGAGGAAAGAGAAAAAAATCTTATGAGAGAGGGACAGCACTTCATCAAAATCGTATGCTCTGCTATGTATCTCAACAAAGGAGACTCTGAATGCTGTCCCCAAATTGCTATGAATTTTTACTAATGAAAGTTATAATGCTGCTTCTAAAATTCTCCAGCATTTCTCTTCAGATGGTAATGTCATCTTACCTGGTGATGTAACTATACTCTATTTTTGAAGACTTTTAGTTGCTATCTTTTAATTGTTTTTTTTACTTAACTTTTCTGATAAAATCTGTTTTTATATTACTGAAGTCAGTGTTGCCTGCAAATCTGAACCTATAAATTAAATGGCCTCAAATATCACATTGTCTTTTATGCACACAATTGGCACTGGAAGCAGGAGTCACATTTCAGCACAGCTTCATAGTAGTAGAGGACAATGAGACAAGCTTTAAAAATTTGTGCAGAAACTGTGGAGTATGTTCTTCTAAATATTGTGATGCTTTATTAGGACCATTCTTGATACATAGAAAGTTGCTGGTTTCTTGTCCTTTTATATGCAGAATTGTTTTAAATTTAAATATTTTGTCTCTTGGGCTATACTTTCTGGTGCTTTAAAACATTTGTGAATTTTTAGGTCAGTATGCCCTCTTCAAAGTCTATTTAAAATGAATTAACAGTAAGCATGGGCTTTTAACATAGATTAGGATAAAATGTCTTTTTTTAGGAAAAAATATCCTCTAAACTCAAAGTAAAACACCAAGAAATCCCAGGTTGGGATAATTTATCTTAATCCTCACTTGCAAAGGAATGAGCAAAATGCACAGGACCCTGTAAAAATTGGGAAAATAAAATTAAACAGGAAAAGCCTATTTGGGTTGTTCTGTATCTAGAAAGCATACCATTATAAAAAGGGAAAAAATAGCTAGAATGTGTATAAAAAAGGATAGGCTATGTTAATATAATATAGAAATATATATGAACATAAAAATTGAGCAACCTCTGAAAAAACAAAAATGAATTATGAAAAGGAATTGCCAGAATTACAGGAGAAACTGTCCATACTGCAGAATCAAAATTTTGTTTTGAAGAAATTGTTTTAATTATCAATCAATAGCTGAGAGGGTCAGTCCATATAACTCAATACAAATATAAGAAAGATAAGGTAAAATAAACAAAGAACAGTTAGAACTCTGATAAGTGGGATAATAATGTATAGAATAAAGCAGATAATGGGAAAAAATGGAAATATTTTAAATAAAAAAGGTTTGTCAGAAAAAGGAAAAAAACATTAATTATCTGGATGGTTAAAATTGCTGATATGGGGGCTGAAAGAGTGGTGCTGGACTATGCAGATTGCATAAAATTTATAAAAATTAGCACCAACCCCTTCGTATAGACTACTTTTTTAAAAGTTTAATCAGCAAACTGGAAAAAGTTTTATCTTTCTGGCATTGGTTGCACAAAAGTTTAATAATCAATGCCCTGCTGACACTATGTAGCTACAAAATAATTAACTCTGGTACACTTCATAAAATGGCAAAGTTGGAAAACATGGGAGACTAGAACACAGGGAAAGGAAATGCCAAAACAAACAAACAAAATTTTTGTAGGTTGGAATTTCGGTTGTGCATTAACTGGAGTGTTTTTGGTATTGAACATTATTCTAACAAATTTGATTTTGATAATAACTGTGTGTGATGAAATGTTTGCTTGAGATGATGCCTTGAGTTTGAAGGATATAAAGGATATATTTTTTGCTGAAAGGAAAAAGAGAATAGTTTTGTCTTAACATGAAATAAATGGCTGTGGCAGAACGAAAAATGTGGGACAAAGCCTGAATGAATATAATAAATTATCAAAGGTTTATAAAGGGGAAATTATGGTTAAAGTAAAGAAAAGTTTTTTAATGAACTAAAATGAAAGGTATTAAAAACAGTACCCAAACTCTTTAGCATCTACCCTCCCCCTTACCTGAGGTTAAAACCAGAAACATGGTATGGGTAAAAAGCTGAAGAGGAAAAAATAAAAAAAGAGGCCCCTTCCAGTCTTTTTTTTAACATGGGCAGGCACCAGGAATCAAGCCTGGGTCTGCTGGCATGGCAGGCAAGCATTCTTGCCTGCTGAGCCACCATGGCCCACCCTCCCTCCAGTCTTAATAGAAAGGTCCTTACTGTGTTGTTTTAGTAACCCCAACAGCTGTCAAAGCCATGAGGACCATCCTATAAATTCACCACTCTCAGCTCAAAAGGGCCACTGCAGACCACCCCGTGGGTGAGTGAACCCCTGACCATGAACACCTGAGATTCACCATCCTCCAGGAGGCTCTATAAGCATCTCCATTGCAGCTAAGATGAGCTGACTAGCCTGTGACAGAAGCCAGAGTGACCATCATTGCCGTGCTCTACCTCACCAGAAGCAGCTAGTCAGTGTATGGCTGAAGACTGAGGAGTCCTCAGAGCCCTGCCTCAGTCACCCTGGAAGCTGACCGATGTACACATGGCCGAAAATTAGAAAATCAACACATGGACATCCCAGCCTACTGGGTCTGTGGACTGTCTTTTATTTGCTCTTTGTATTTGTCTTTCATTTAGCAGCTTCAGCTCTCCTGGAAATAGGTCTCCTGGAGTTCTTCCTAAAAACCAACTTTACTTTAATCTGATGTAATCCCTCTTACTTGGATAACTTCCCCCTTCCTAGCTGCTGCTGAGAGTGTGTGTCTCCATTACTTCCCTGAGGCTGATTGTACAGTCATGTGATGACACTCCCCATAGCCAGCACAATGCACCTGACTCTTCTATTTCTGCCTGGCATGGTCATAAGCTCTTCAAAGGGAAATAATGCATGCCAGGCATGTCTCAAGACTATTCATGTTGGAAGAAGGTAAAAACTATAACCAGTATTTGTGCCAGGGCTGTTCTCAGCTTGAATTATTCTGTATGCACCCTAAAGAAAGATGCCCCAGTATACTATAATCCCACCTCACCAGTGTTCCATAATGCTGTTTTTGTTACTCTAGGATGGCAAAACTGAAAAGGCCTCCCTGGAGCTGGTGCTAAATTTATCTCTTGCCCAAATTTATAAGCTAAGCCCTCACTGAAAAAAGCAAAAAAACAAAAAAAATAGGCTCCTAAAAACATGTAACCAAAGCTAATGCCCCACCAGCAGGTGAAAAAACTCCAAAGCAGGTACTGCGCATAGAGGCCAGGGGGCATAGGCTGTCAATGAGACAGATCAGACCCTCTCAGGGTTGTTACTGCTCCCTCACTTGCACACCTCATATCACCTTGCTTGGTCCCAGAAGATGGCTGGTTAGCCAAAGATGGGTAAGATTCCTCAGGGGAGGAACAACCTAAGACAGGCACAGTCACAAAGTGGCCATCGGGAGAAAACTTGAGGCCAACAGAGGGAGGACACAGACCTTTACCACCCCCAACTTCACAGGGGCCTAAACCCTGCATGGCTACATTGTTTCCCATGCCCAGCTCAGATCGAACATACCAACACCTGCAGCAAATGAGTAAATAAAATGAAATATAAATGATGCTATAACCCCTCTCTAAAAGTCAGGGTAAGCATCAAAGGGGGAAATGTAGCAAGCAGGCCTCCTCCTGTTTCTGGTTTAGCTGTACTTTCTGTGGAAAATCCCCAAACCCCCTCTGCTGGCAGACAAGCAAGATAAGATACATTCCTGAGATAGAAACCCCCTCTCCTAGCCTTCAGGAACTGATGAAGATGCAGGTAGGCAAGATAAGACATTCCTGGGGTGGGGGCCCCACAATGGTTCAGCTCTGGGCCATTCTCATCTTAAATCCACCAATTGTTTGCCTTGTCTTTAACATGTCATACAGTCTATAAAAGCTAAGGTTGCCTTTTGTTTGGGGCTCAGACTTTCAGAGGCTACTTGGCTGAGCCCTATGGCCATAGCAAATAAAACCTGCTTCCAGAAACTATGGATCCTTAGTCTCAGCCTGTTCTAACTTTGTGAAACATTCCTGGAGGCCTGTGGCCTTGTTCCTGGTTTTTGTGCTACATTTGGAAAATAAAGGTTGCACACCTTTATAAATTAATTCATAAAATATTAGTTTTCAAGTGTTTTTTTTTTAAGTGGCAGTTGCTGTAATCATTGCAATTGCAATGTAAAGATGAACAGTTTTAACAATATTATTACTTCATGATTTAAACCTCATCTTTAATATTAGATCCAGTGTCTTTAAACCATTAGTTTCATTGGCTTAGTATTATAAAATAAAAAATAACTGGAATGGTTCCTAGCATACAAGATGTCCTCAAAAACTTGAATTGAAATAGGCAAGAAGCATATTACTCAATCTAGACTATGTATTGAGATGGAATTATTGATTTTGTTTGTTTCTTTAAATTTTTGTTAAGGTGTGGTTAGAAGTGAAGTCATTATTTCATTTCCTGAAAATAGATTATATTCTCTTACTGATAAAGGTAATTCTGATAAAGCTTCCCTGCCAGGAAGGAAAAGAATAAAAATTTAAAGCTATTAAGGGTTAATGTTATCCATGAAAATTTGATTCTTCTATATAACTAAATTTTCTTCCTTCTTTTGATTGAATCAATAGAGATTTGTTTTACTTGCTTGTTCCTCAGGGTATAAATGAAGGGATTCAGCATAAGAACAATGGCAGTAATTAACACTTCTAATTAACAACTAATTACTAGCTACTGACTCCTTTGCTGAGGGTTTAACACAGGTGTAGGTACAGCTGCCATAGATGAAGAGCAGGTAGAAAACAGTTTTTCCTTTGCTGGGTAGAAGGGAATCCTAGAATGGTCTAGATGATGTATATGTAGGATAGAAGTACGCATTCTGTAGTCATGATAAAGGTCAGCACAGCACAGATTATGACCATCTGCTCTATGAGCTGTTGTCTTAACATGAAATCTTTAGAAGAGTGTATACATCACAGAAAAAATGACCCATGATATTAGAGTCACAGAATTCCAGACTTAGGCCCATGCCAAGAGGTGGGAGTAGAATCAACATGCCAGCTGTCCAGGAAAAAATAAGTCTTCCAGCGACTGTTGTTCATGATGATCAAGCAATACAGGGGGTTGCAATCATAGGACATGGAGGCAAGTAGAGAAAATTCTGTAACAGCAAAGAAGACCACAAAAAAATTTGGATGGTACAGCCTCCATATGTGATAGTCTTGTCACCTTCTGACATATTGCAGAAGTATCTGGGAATACAAGCAGATACAAATAAGATTTCTGAGGAAGAGAAATTTTGTAGGAAAATGTACATGGCAATTTTAAGATTTAAATCCATGAAGGTGAGGGAGATGATTGTCAGGTTCCCAGTTACACTCAATATGTAGGTGAGAAACAGAAAGATGAAAATCAGAACCTTCAGTTGTGGGTTATCAGTAAGTCCCAACAGGATAAATATTGCTATTGTGTGGTTAGTCATCAATGAATCCTAACATCTATTCAATCCACATTAATAATTCAGAGATACTTAATAAAGGAAAGAGGTGTTATTGTCACTTTGCAACAAATAATGGCTCCACAAACCTAACCAACCACCTCATATGCAAATTAAAAAAAATTGTTTTAAGCAGTGTCATTATAGTAGAAACATTGTCTCCACAGTTGTGGTTTGGGAACTATAATGGAATATTTTTTAACAAATCAGATGACTTTATCCATATCACATGACAACATTTTAGGAATTCTCTCATCTTGCCACATTTTTTTTTTGCAAAGGCAGGCACCAGAAATTGAACCCAGGTCTCTGGCAGGGCAGGTGAGAATTCTGCCGTTGAGTCACATTCCATTGCCCCATCTTACCACTTTTTATTCCTAGTTTATATGTTATTTATCTGCACATTGCATTGGAATTATCCATATGGTTAACCTGGACTGCTGACTGCAGCTGAATCTTAAAACTTAAACTTCTTCCACAATTTAATGTCTTTATAGTTTGTTTAGTAAGAAAGTGCAAATACCTGACAAATTAGTTGGGCCACACTGTACAGTTTCTTCATATGTTTCAATTTTGTTTTGCTGCTTGAATTATTGCCATTTTTTTTATTTAAATTTTTTCTTTATTAATTTTACACTCAGTCTTTACCATCTTCCTCATGAAATTCTGTCTAATGTTATATTTGTTATGTAGAATGATCAGGTACATTGAATGAGATGTACATAGGGTGCTACAGCATAATCTCAATTGTTTTCTATCTTCCATCTGTCAAATAACATTGAAACACACTCCAACATCTTGCCATCATTGTCAGTAAAAAAAAAAAAATCAGGTTTAATATACAATCTCATTTCCCAAGCTCTTGGTTTCACACTTGCTTTCACTGTGATTTTGTTATGCTATCTTTAATATGAAAATTATAATAGTATTCCTCCTATACTATTGTTGAGAAATTAAGGTAGTTAATATACATGGAACTCAGAAAAATTCCTGTCTCATAATGACTAGTTATATGTTAGCTCTTTCATTGACCTGATATGCTATTATTTTCCTCTTGCACCATTCATTATATTAAATATAATCACATTTTTTGCTTCCACCATTATAATGAAACAGTTTTTGTCAAAGCTTATCAGTTTTTGCTCCAACATATTAAAAGACTTCTATGTGGTGTATGTACTTTTGACCACACACTATTCATAACAACGTGCTAATTTGAAACCAGCCATGTACCCCAGAAAAGCCATTTTCTTTCAATCTTGATCCAATCTTGTGAAGGCAAACCTATTGTTTAGGATGGAAACTTTGATTAGATTGTTTTAGTGGATATTAACCCATTCAAAATTGTATTTCTCCTTTTATTTGATGGATATGTGACTCCGACGATTCAAGGTGAATCTTGATTTTTTACTATAGCCCTTTTTGTAGAATGCACAGTTGCTTCAGAACCAACAGAGATGAAGACATTTGGATATGCCTGGACTGCTGAGAGAAATGCTTGGGGTGCCATTAGAAACCAGAGTCCAGCAGATGTCAACATGTGCCTTCCCATGAGATGCTAAACTGGACAGGTACCCAGAAGTCTGCCCTGGAGAAGCTAAGTCAGGGACCACAGATGCTTAGAGAGGATGCCAATGGAATCAGAAACTGAAAGCAACAGAATTGGGAACAAGAACCAGCAGATGCCAGCCACATACCTACCCATGTGACAGATATCAGCCTTTTTTTTAAGTCAAGGTATCTTTCTCTGGATGCCTTAGTTTGAACATTTTTATGGCCTTAGAATTGTAAACTCATAACTTAATAAATCCACTTTTTAAAAGCTAATGCACTTCTGGCATATTGCATTCTGGCTGCTTTAATAAACTAAAAGTCACCAAACTTACCTTAATGCTCACAGAATTATCTTCTTACCTTTTTATTTGTAATTCCTGAGTCTTTCTTTTCTTGCTAGTCTCTATTATGCTTATTTTTCTCATTCTTCTCTGTTAGTTTCTTTTAACTCAATAACTACAATCTTACAAATATTTTCTTGAACTATCAATTGCTTAATCTCCAAAAATTATTGTTCTGAGAATTTCAGGCATATAGTCAAATACATCTCCAACACTGTAATTACACACCTACATCCATTTCTCCCATGAGTTTTTATAATCTAACTGGCATGTTTGTCCAGTTATCAAAATAATCACTTTAAATAGATTGCTTACCTAAAATATTCTTCTGTATTATACTGTCTGTTTCCTTAATTACCTATGTTCCTCAAATAAAAGATCCTCTGGAATGTGTATACTCAGTGCCCATGTTTTATTTTTAAACATTTATTGTTCTTGGTACCTGATGAACCACTGACATATGGGGTGGATACATTTCATAGGAAGCAATATCTTTTCTTTAGCACTATGCTAAGAAAGCACATTTTTTGAAATTAGGACTGTGATTTTTTTCTGAACTAGTGCCCAAATGTAACACAATTTCAGACATATATACAATGCCAAAGAAAATTTATTTGAAAAAAAAGTCCAGTAAAATTTCCCATATTTCTTATTTGGAATGTATAAAAAAAGAAGTAGGATATTGAATTTATTCATGTAATGGGCTATATCTTTGAGTCTAACATTGTAACTTTTGGTTTTCAGAATGAATTTTTTATAGTTATGTGTGTCTTATCATGAGAAGCATTATTCTGATTATATACATTATTTCTACTCCTGGCAAAAGTGGTATTTAGCTTTTCATATTTGCCAGTCTTCCAAGAGGAATAATTGCATCTTCACTGATGTTGCTTTTGCCTCCCTCTTGTATCTGTCAGTAATATATTAAAACAGAAATCAGAAAAAAAAATAGAAATTAGGGAATTTGCAGTTATGAATTTGTATCAAGTCCTTTTTAATATTTTCTCAAAGAACATATAATAAATATAACATAAGCTACACAAATATTTCAAAAACTGAATGGAATTTCATTATCCAGAATGAAATGTTCCTACAATTTTTCTGAAGCCTCCAATTACATTATTATGTGAAAATTTAACTATTGTCCTAGTCTGCCAGGGCTGCTGTGACAAGTACCACCCAATGGGTGGGCTTAAACACAAGCAATTTATTGTCTCACAATTTGGACACGAGAATTCAAAATCAAGTTTTAGCAAGCCACATTTTCTTCTGGAGCTTGCCATCTGGTGCTGGAATGCAACAATCCTTTGGGTTCTTTGCTTGTATCTCTGCCTGTGTCACCTGGTAATTCATTCTTTAGCTTCTTTTGACTTTTGGCTTTTTCTGATTTACTGTGTCAGAAGGTCCTCACTTTATAAGGACTCCAGTTAATGGAATAGGGCCCACCCTAATTCAATTTGGGCTCATCTAATTATGACCTTCAGAGATCCTATTCACAAATAAGTACACACCTTAACTAATAATAATAATAATGATAATACCTTACAAATGGGTTCACCTCAACAGGAATTTTGTTAAAGATTTGAACACATCCTCATAGGGTATGTGATTGAATCTACAACAACAGATTACTTTAAAATTGCTGAGGGGAAGGGAGGGTCAGTTCTGATCATGTGTCCAATTTTCAGAGTTAAATCTCAAGAATTCAGTCATTATGATAGAAAAATGGCACGGACTTCCTCATGGTTTGCCTGAGAGCTAGGATGCTCCTTTTTAAGTTAGGTCCACACATGGCATTTACATCAGACCATTAGAGATACACAAAGGACCATTTTGCAGCCCACTTCCTTCCCTGAATTTGCTTTTTCTTAATACAGAGACACCATGATTCTCTAACATAATTGTACATCCCTGCTGACTTTGAATAATTTTCAATTCTAAAAAGTTAGGATTTCTTCCAGACATTAACAGTATACTTCTATGTGAACCCTGATATTATGAAGCAGGTGCTGGATAGTAAATTAAGTTATTATTGACAGGCAACTGTTTATACAGCAATTAATTTTTTTTAATTTTGATTTCTAATTATTGATATGACATTAGCCAAAGTGTTCATTGTATTATTTTTTGGCAGCATCATATTGCTTCTTTCACTTTTTAACAAAATTCACCTTCTATATAGAGTGAAATAAACTGTACAAAATTGATTTTCTACACCAAAATAATAGCAATATTTTCAGTATTATTCCTAGATAAACCACAAAACACTTTTTGTAGGCATTCCAGGTTACCTTAATCAACATGGAGAATTAGATAGAGTCCTGAAACTACACAGAAGGAAACAGACAAATCAGCTGTCAGCACACATGCTTCTGATTCTTCTTGAACATGAAAGAAGTCTTCCACACACACCTGCTAAAAAGTTTATGTAGGCATAGGCTCAACAAAGGAATGTAAACAGCAACAACCAAATATGGAAACAAGCATTTGAACTTTAATTAACTTGTTCCTTTAGGTCCATTTTATAAAGACAAAATCTACACTGAAATTCTTGCTTGGTGGGCTCAGTTTCTCTCATTCTCTAATGTATTGTTTTTCTAATGCTGCTGAAAATGAAATATATTAGAAATGGATTGGCTTTTTATTTTTGTTTTATTAAAAAAAATTTTTTTGGCATAGGCAGGCTCCAGGAATTGACAGGTTGGCTTTTATAAAGGAATTTATTAAGTTACAAGTTTACAGTTGTAAGGCCATGAAAATGTCCAAACTAAGGAATCCAGAGACAGATACCTTGCATTAAGAAAGGGCTGATGATGTTTGGGGTTTCTCTGTCAGCTGGGAAGGCACATGGCAACATCTACTAGCTTTCTCTTCTGATTTCTCATTTCCAACAGCTTCCTGGGGGCATTTTCTTTCTGCATGTCCAAATGTCTCTCCCTGTGTTGGCTCTGAAGCTTTTTCTAAAATTATTTCTCACTAAAGGACTCCAATAAGTAATCCCACCTTTAATGGGTGGAGATACAACTCCATGGAAACCATATAATCACATGGTTCCACCCACAATTGGGTGGGTATATCTCCCTAAGTGTTTCTTCCTGAATTCAGCTCTCACACATCTCTAGCATCTGCTTCTGCTGTGTTTTGTTAACAGAATAAAGTGTTAACTGCTGTGGTCTCAAAGCAGATTTTCAGAGCCTGTTCACCAGAATTCATTTAGTACTCCGGTCGTGCTTCAAAGTTATCAGGACTAAAGAGATCTTTGGCAAGTTTATCAATGTCATGTCCATCCAGAGGTATATGTAGTTGTCCCATAAAAATCACAATTTCAAATAAAGATTTTAGGTATTTTCTGTTTTCCTTCTCTTCAAGGGTTGTGATAGTTAGGTTCTGGTGTCATCTGGTATTAGCTTGACAAGGTGCCCAGTTGTCTGATCAGGCAAACATTGGCCTAACCATTACTGCAAGGATATTTTGTGGCTGGTTGATCAATCAGAAAGCTAGTCCTGTGAGCCTTTACTGTGGAGTGCATTGAGAACCTTCAGTGGAGTTGCTAGCTTCACAAGCCACCCTACAAATTTTGGACTCTTTTATTTCCACAGTTATGTGAGACACTTATGTAAAACTCTTTTGACAGATATCTCCTGTAGTTCTGTTTCTGTAGAGAACACTGACAAATACAAGCTAAAGGTAAAATATCTTCATCCTTTTCTTTACTCCCTTCTCCTGCATTTGGTTTCTGAGCATCACTATTGTTTGTTTCTTTATGTGTTTGTTCCTGTTCAGAAGGTTCATCAATTTTTTTCCTGTCTCAGTGCCTTGATTTCATCTATACTCAGTTCTTTTATTTGTTTTCTTTATATATTATGTGGATTTTTCAAATGCTGTTAAGATCACTTCTTGTTGATGAATATTATCTTGAAGAACTTGTCCTAAAAGGACTAGTTCTACAAGCCATAGAGATCTCAAACTGTTTGGCACATAACCGAAAATGTTTGTTTAGCTGATTGGGTGTTTTATCTCCTAAGTCTGCTCTCCTACAATTCTTCACCAACTTCTGGCATCTGGTAAGGTCCAGTGGGAACCTGAAGAAGGCCGGGTTGAGCTTCATGCTCTTTGGCATGCAACTGGGAGCAGCAGAGAAGTCCAGCATCATCTCATGCCTGCCAGTGAACCCATTTCTTCCCTCTCAGCCTCTTCAGGACATCCCACCAGGCCATCATGGCTGGGGAGAGGAACCAGGCCACGAGCTCAGCAGGGACAGCACACACTGACATATTGCTTCTCAATGCCCTCAAGCTATACTGTCTTCTACAGATGATCTCCTACTTATTATTGTATAAAAATTATCTTATCAACAAATACAGACTATGTAAGGGTAATGATCATAAAAATATGACATTTCATTAATAGCCATATTATCACTCACAGTCAGGAAAACACCAGTTATGAGAAACAAATATCACTGTACAATCCTTATAAATTTGAAAATGAATGTTAGGTTGAAAACTTACATGAAAATTTTTGGTCCCTTCTGTTTGAATACTTGCCAACAGTTATCACAGCTTTGGGTGAGTTGTATTTTCTATCTTCAATCAGTTGTATAAATTGATTTAAAAGGATCGCCTTTGAAATATTTGGTTTTCTGAACTCTGCCCAGAGACATGGTTTTGCAATATCAAGCTTGATATTTCTTTTATTTGTCAAAACCACAATTAAATTAATAAGCAAAAGGTCCTTGCTGACCCAGGTTAGAAAATTACTAATGGATTTTTTGTGTAATGAACTTTGAGTAAAGAAATCATACCTAACATAGGGACAGAGGGGTCACAGCCTTCAGAGATAGGCAAAAGCATTCAAAGCAGTCAATAAAAACAGGTAGGAAACAATAATAATCTAATTTTTAAAATTCCTAGACCACTTCTTTTAAATTAATTTCTAACATGTAGGAATTAATTAAAAGATCATACTTCTCCCTTTTCTCCTTTACAACTTTTTGATTAAATGAGTAAATTATTTGTACATGTGATCAGACAACCAAATGCAGAAGTACTGAATGCAAAAGATTAAGGAAAATAACTTTTAAAAAGTTATTTTGAAAATGCTATTATTTGCAAGCATGTGTTTCCATACTTTCTTTCTGTAAATATCCCCATTTATATCACATGTAATATTTAAAAATTCATGAACATTAAAACAAACATATTTGTATGTGCCAGTTTGAAACTGCTGTATATCCCAGAAAAGCCATGTTCTTTAATCCTGATTCAATACTGTTGGAAGGGATCTTTTTGATTAAGTTGTTCCCATGGAGATGTGACCCACCCAATTGTGAGTGGGACTTTTCCATTAGGTGGTTTTCATGGAGATGTGTCTATATCCACTCAAGGTGGGTCACTTACTTGAGTCCTTGAGGAGGGAAACATTTTAAGAAAATCTTCAGAGTTGAAAGACAGAGACCTTTGGAGATGCCAAACCAAAATTCTCCAAGGGGGAGCTGTTTGAAATGAGAAGCCTTAGGGCCAGCAGACACCAGCCACATGCTTTACGAGATTTGCCTTTCTTAAGTCAAGGTATCTTTCCCTGGATGCCTTAGTTTGGACATTTTTATGGCCTTAGAACTGTAAACTTTAACTTAATAAATTCCCTTTATAAAAGCCAATCCAAAAGTGAAAACAAACAAAAACAACAAAAAAGCCAACCCATTTCTGGCATGTAGCATTCTGGCAACACTGACAAACCAAAATGTTGTGTACTGAGATATACATAGCCTACCAAATACTATTGTAGATATGTGTGAATCTATTTTTCCTTGATAATTATTGATATACCTCCTTTTAATTCCGTTTAACTTTGGTTCATTTTATTAAGATGTCAGTGCTTACACCAAAATCCTGTTGTAAATTTCTGCTTTTTGAAATGTTGCACCATTTAAAAATATAATTCTATGGATAGAAAATAATTTATTTATCCACAATAAATAATTTGTTTATTTCCATTTTTTTTGCAATTGTGATACATTTTTTTTTCAAAGAGAATCTTTGCTCAACTATTTATTTTGCATGTTGTCAGACAAATTGCTAGACATAATTGCTGTCTGGAGAATTTGTGGAACTCTTATCAGCACAGGCAACTAGAATTCTTGGAGCAAAGCCCTGAATCCACTGTAGACAACTACTCTTCTTTTGAGGAACAGCTTTTGGATTCCTACCAGGTCTAAGTAGAGAGTGAACCCTAAACTCTAGGCCACCAAGTTACCATGAGAACTGAGCTTCTCATCATGAATTGTCTGACTTGCCAAGACATAAATTTGAGTGTGCACAGCAGCACACCATCATGGAATGGGATATACACAAAAATGAGTTCAAACAGACACTGAATGCACAAGGAAATTACATGAAGCCTTGGCCCAAATGCCAACTTGTCCCTAATGCCACATTAACTTCCCTCTCCCCCCTTCCACAGCTATGGCCTTTTGGGTGTTTCTCTATAATCAATTAACAGAGGAAGAGAACATTCAGCATAATTTATAGGCTATTGTGTACAATGTGCAGAGCCACCTGAAATTGGACACCTGAATCTCTAAGGACCTTTTCTTGGATGTCTCTGAAGGACAATGGTGAAAGGACATCCTCCAAGATGGAAGAACTTCAAATAATACACCCAGCTGTTAATATTTCTTTAAGGAATAACTACTAGGCATGTGAATGTTTAGTGATACATGGGTACCAACTATTTGGCTTGATGGTCAGGTTGTAAGAAGGACCATGATTAAAAAATAGTTGACAAGGAGGTCTCGGAGAGAGGTATGTGGATAGGACTGATCTTTCTGAATGGGCAGAAAAGTAGAGCTATATGTTCCATGCAAATCCTCACCAAAATGTGACCTCAGCAGTTGAGGATTTTAAAAATCAAGTTAAGAGGAAGACCATTTCTATGGAGACCAACAAGCCTCTTTCCACAAACACACCTGTCATTGTCCAATGGTCTCATGGACAAATTAGTGAAGGTGGCAGGGGTGGAGGCTAAGCATGGGTTTAGCAACATGTCTATCTACCCATCAAGGAAGCCCTGGTTATAGCCATTGCTCAGTGTCCATTATGCCAGTAGCAAAGTCTAATACCCAGTCCACAGTATGGCATCATTCTCCTAGATGAAATATTCCACTATCTGGTGACAGTTTGATTACATTGGCTTTGTTTTTACTGAAATAGACATTTACTCTGAATTTGCTTCCCTTGCATATAAACCTTCTTCCAAAATTGACATCTGTGGACTACAGGATGCCTTATCTACCATCACAGAATTCCACACAGTATTACTTCTGGTCAAGGTACTCACTTCACAGCAAATGCGCCCATCTTCATGGGGTTCCCTGAGTTTGCCATGTTCTCCATCACCCTGTAACATCTGGCTTTTTAGAATGGTGAGAAGTGTTTTGAATACTCAATTATGGTGCCAGCTAGATGGCAATACTGCAGTGCTGGTTCATTGTTTTCTAGGATGCTATATATGTTCTATGTCTGTATCCAACATAGGTGCTCTTTCTTCAATAGCCAGAATTCACAGGTACAAGAATTGAGTGGTGGAAATGGGAGTAGAACCACTTACTGTTACTCCAAACTCTCCAGTAACAAAATTTTTGTTTCCAGGCCCCTGAACTTTTGCTATGCTATTCTAGAGATTCTAAGAGAGGGATGCTTCAAAAACTAAAGAGAACAATATTCCCACTAAATTGGGAGTTAAGATGGCTACCCAGTTATTTTGGTTTCCTTATGCCTTTGAGTCAACAGGCAAAGCAGAGAGTCACTGTATTTGTCTGCATGATTGATCCTGATGACCTAAGGGAACTTAATCAGTGACTACACAAATGAACATAAGGAAATTTATTTTTGTAATACAAGAGATATCATAGCATGCCTCTCAATTCCCTGTGATTAAATAAATGGAAAACTACAACAACCCAGTCAACCAGGGCTGCCAATGGCTCACAACTTTCAGGCATGAAGATTTGGGTTTCTCCACCACTCAAAGAACCACAACCATCTGTGGTGTTTGATGAGGACAAAAGGAATATGGAATGGATAATGGAAAATGTAGATATAAATACAATCTATGACCAAGTGCAGAAAAGAGCATTACATGTTTAATGCTGTTTCATTCCTATTTTATTGGGTACTTTAGTGTGCATATATGTATTTATATTTACACACACAAACACACACATCCCCAAAATCTGTTTTCTTAGCTTTGTCATGTCTTGTTATATAACATAAATTGTATTAAGTTTATATCCTTTTTTTTTTTGTAGAAAGGATTAATGTGTTTTAAATTTTATGAAGGTTAGATATATAGGATTGGCAGAAGTATAACTTAGTTTTTTTTTCTTATTTGGAGACCTAAACATGGTTTAAAGCAATGCGTATGGGTAACAAGTTGACACGGAGTGAACTTGATGGTTAATTTCATGTATCAACTTGGCTAGATTATAATGACTGTTTTCTTCATCAAGCAATGTTTCAGTTGTTACTGTAGATGTATTTCATAAGTGGAATTAGCTTCTGCAACAAGTTGACCTTAGCTAAAGTAGATTATACTTCATGACAAAGGTAGGCTTCACCCATCGTTTGAAAGTCTTCACCCCAAGAATTGAAGGTTCGAAGGTCAGAAGGAATTTTTCCTAAAGTTTATATCTTCTATTCTCTCCTGTATTTCCAGCCTATGGAATTCAGACTCAAGAATTCAACAGCATTCTAAGTGGAATTTTCAGCATCTTGCCTGCACTATGAATTTGGAATTTCCCATCCCCACAATCCCTGTATGTATATACATCTATGGTAAACCTTAGCTGGACATATGTTGTTTGGGCTTTGTAGTAGATTGAATTATGTACCCTCTCAGAAGATGTATTCTTAATCTTAGTCTGCCTCCTTGTGGGTGTGAACTCATTTATAAGTAGGACTCTGAAGATGTACTATCAATTAATGTGTTAAGTCATTCACTTGTAGGATATTATTTAAGTATGGCTAACCCTGAATCATGAGAACCTTAAAAAAATTCCTGGAGGCTTTCCAAACAGAAAGAAATCAGATACTCTTTTGTGTCATTCAAAAGGCTGTCACCACATTGATCCTGTCACTTAGTACCTAAGTCCCTGGGATTCATTATACAACCTCCTGCTCCCATTCTCCAGCGTATGCTTTCCTGAGCATAAGTCCTTTTTTTAGTACATTGCTCTACTTTAGGTTTCATCTTTATTTCTGGTTACATCTTTACATTTTTGTAATTCTATCACCTAAATAGTTAAATCAATCTGTTAAACTCTATCCTGTATTTCTATTTTAGGATTATTTTGAGGTTACCAAAATCTTCAGTTTTCAATATTGTAGTGCTATTATTCTCTCTCTAAACTTCTATATTTTCACATAATGGCAGTATTCATCCTTTCTAGACTTTTACATATATTGTTATGTATATTTGAAAAGAGCTATAATGGATTTTACCATGTACATACCAAATTACAGAAGTATTTTCTACTGTATTTTATTATTATAAAAATTATTATGAAATTGATTTCTATACAAAACAGATTTTTGAGAAAAAATTTACATGTCTTCTCAATGATTTGCAAATTATTATGAGATTTTGAGTTGAAAAATGACTACATAGAAATGCCTTGAGCATTCATCATGAAGTTATTTTAAAGACATGTTGAGAAAATTAATGTAATTGAACTACAGATTATTTAAAGACAATAAAGCTACTAATCACCAACTAGAAAATGACCAGGGCCATTTATCTTTACTTTTGAAATCTTTCTTTATAAGCCATTTACTTTACTTAGCTGTGCACAATGTTATTCTTTTGATTGAATCCTTGAAGGCTTTCTTAACTTGATTGTTCCTCAGGGTATAAATAAAGGGGTTCAATGCAGGTGAAATAGAAGAAATGAGCAGAGAAACCACTTTATTAATGGTCACTTCTTCCTTTGCTGTAGGATTCATATAGATGAAAATGCACATGCCGTAGGTGATGGAAACCACAATCATGTGGGAAGAACAGGTCAAAAAGGCTTTCTTCCTTTGCTGGACAGAGGGGAACCTAAAAATTGTCCTGATGATGTAAGCATAGGACAGAACTACACAAGTGAGAGTCATATTCAGGGTCAGTACAGCACAGATTATAACTGTCTGTTCTATTATGCATGTGTCTGAGCATGCGATTTTCACTAGGGGAAATGCATCACAGGCAAAATGATCAATGATGTTAGCGTCACAAAATTTCAATTTTAGACCCAGGCTAAGTGGTGGGATTATTAGACATAAAGCAAACATCGAAAAACAGATGATGAGACTCCTGCAAACTCTTTTGCTCATGATGGTCATATAATGCAAAGGTTTGCAGATGGCCACATAGCAGTCATATGACATAATAGCAAGGGGAAAAAATCTGTTACTGCAAAGAAGTCCATAAAAAACACTTGGACCATATAAGCATTATAGGTAATGATATTGTCACCCGTTGCTATGCTATATAAGTACCTAGGAACACATGCAGATGTGAAGGATATTTCTAAGAAGGAGAAATTTTCTAAGAAAATGTACATGGGTGTTTTAAGATGGGAATCCACAAAGGTGAGTCTGATGATAGTCAGGTTCCCATTCACACTCAACATGTAGGTGAGAAATAGAAATATAAAAATCAGAACCTGTAGCTGAGGGTCATCAGTCAGTCCCAGCAGAATGAATGTGGTTATTGTACCATTTCACATCACTGACTGCTGATTTCTGCCTAATCTGTATGAAATATTCAGAGATATTTTTTAGATCATTATAACTATTCTAAATCTCAGCTACATTTCCCCACTACATTTTAACAACTTATGTTTTGCTCCTATTCCCCACTTAGTTTTACCTTTTGACAAATAGATTGCTGAGGAGGTGTATTTTTCCATGTATCAATGATGTCCTTTCTCTCAAGAATTCTCCCCTACCCAAAAATTAAATCATAAACTTTCATAATGGAGTCCATGCCTTTTTTTGATACAATTACCTTTTTTAACAGTAGTAATAAGTGACAACTAACTTCTGAAAGGAGAAATTGAGATCTTCATTCTAAAACAAGATTTTAATTTTCTCATGTTTAAATCTCTCCCAGACCCAATCCCTGCTGCTGCTCAAAAAAAAAAATCAATGTTTATATTAATTGGTGAATGCCTTCTCTTTCCTCACTGAATTTCAGGTAAAAAAAAATTATATACTTTTTGATACCATTTTTGTCATATAATAACATCAAGAATTATTTGCTTCTGAGTTGATGCTAAATTGTTCCTCTGATATTTCTCAGGCTGGAACATTATTGAAGCAAGAATTCTAATATTCAAACATTATCTCTCTCAAGGCATAAGATCTTATGACATCTATATGTAAGAAAACTTTATCTTTTGTTTCCATTTTATTTGTTTTATGAGCCAATTTCACTTCCTTATTTAACCTACTGTGTTATTTTCTTACTGAGTGGAGACACAAATACACATGACTTGGTCATGTATATTTGTGTATTTCACAATATTACCAATATAGGAAAGAAGCACTGACTATAGCACATGATTTAACTGTATTTAGAAGACTCCTAGGGAATTTGATATCTCAATCAGCAATCATATTTTTGCAGCCCACCTAACTTCCTTCCATATTTTCTTGATATCTCAATAATGCACACATCACTGTGAAACATTACTTGGCTTCAAACTCACAACACTATTCAATTTTCAAAATAAATTTTCACAAGAAATTAAAACTTACTTTATAAGAAATATTAATACACAGCTTGGAAGTGAATTATGATGTACTGATTTCTGTTTATTCTATCTTTCAAACAAATGTTCGAAATGAACAAAGACTTCTTCAGTAGTTGTTTAGGAGAATCTGTTATTCTTTAAAGGAGGCTGTGGGGGTGGCAAGTGGCAGATTTGATGGAATGAGTGGATGTAGGAGCATGCTTATAGACTGTACACATACAAAAACACTTCATTATTTTAAATGTGGGATTGAATGTGTAGCAAAAGTTACCATGGATATTTCTCAGATAAAGTTAGGTGTGGATTTCTTTAGTGGGTTTTAGGCATAAAATTCTTCTGGACAATATTTATCTACACAAGGTAAATTCTCTCTAAAACATGACATCACATAAATATATATTGAACACATGACTAGATATATAAATTATCATTGAAATCCATTTTCTTCTTAGGAGGAAGACATGACCAAATCCTACAAAGGGAATTATAATAAAAGGGATAAACATCATCATACTTACTCTTCTCTTAATAACTAAGAACATCTTTTGGTTGTTTAAACATAGCAGTATTAAGTCTAATGTTAATAGGGATATTTTGATGAATACATTTATATCTTCACCTTTACTGGCATGTCTGGGAATGCATAGAGTTTTCTATGATTGCCATCCTCAGCAAGGCTTACAGACTACCTGATATAGGGTTAGCGCTATTGTAAGTCCCCCAGTAACTCTCCAGTATTGAAAAGAAAATTAATCACTCTAATGGCAGGAATGTCAGCAACTCAACCCAGTGGGAAAGGGATGATATTCCAAATAATCAGGAAAGAGAGATGCTCTTACAGTAGAGAGCATGATTTTTTAAAATTGCTGAAGATGCTAGCAAGTGAAAAAAACTATCCTTTGTGACCTACATTCAAGAATCATTAGTGAATTTCCTAATGAATTTTGGCACAAAAACAAGTCACACAGGCTTCATTAGGGACTGTGTCCTTGGAGACAGAGGATGTTAGAGGTCATGGAGGACAACTATATTTGTCAACTAATATGGATCATCTTTAAAATTTTCATTCCTACTAAAGCATTTTGTAGATCAATTTCTTTTTTTATGTGAATACAATAATTTATTATATGATATGGATTTTTCTTATAGTTGAACAGTTTTAATCAGATAAGGAGATGAAAAAGTTTATATAATTATATGCAGCTTATCCTACCAGATTTTTCTTTGTCTGTTTGCCCACTTTTTTATAAGTGTTATTTACAAATGCATAAACATTTGCTACTAATTTTAATATGGATGCATTTTGACATGCGTATACTTTCTAGAGTATATTACCACAATCAAGATAATGATCACATACAACATAAGAAGAGTTTCTCTGCTCCCTTTTTAATCATTCCCTCATCCCTATCTCCTGCTTTACTGGTTTACAGCTAACCATTGATCTGTTTTTTGTAACTATAGATAAGTTTGCATATTGTAGAATATTGTACAAATAGAATCATATCATATGAACTCATTTTCACCTTGTTTTATTTGATCAAACTATTCTTTTGGTGATAAATCAGTGTTATGTATATTTATATTTCATTTCATTTCTGAGAAAAAATCCAATGTGTAGTATATCACAATTTGTTTACTTACATACCTGCTGGTAGACATTTTGCCATTTCAATTTTGTAGGCAATTATAAACAAAGATGCCATGAGCATTAATGCCAGAGTCTCTGAAATGGTTTGTGCTTCCATTTCTGCTGGATAAGTACTAGGAATGGGTTTTAGAGGTATATGTTCAAATGCATAAAAATCTGTAGGCAATTTTCCAAAGTGGTTTTCTGATTTTGGATTCCCATCAGCAATGTAGGAGTGTTTTATTTTTGTCTACATTCTTGGTGTAATTAGTCTTTGTAATTGTAGACATACTAGTAAGTGTGTAGTGGTTTCACATTATGTTTTTAATGTGCATATGCCTAATAGCTAAGGAGTTCAAGCATCTTTTGATATGCTTGTTTTTTATCTTACTTGGTGAAGTGTCTGTTTTATCCTTTTGCTTAATTTAAATTTTGTTTTTTTTTCTTTTTAGTGAGTTTTGATAGTTCTTTATACAGTAATGATGCAATTTTTTTTCAGGTGTATAGTTCACAGATATTTTAACCAGTTTGTGGCTTGTCTTCTCGTTCTTTAAATATTGTCACCTTGTGACAACTGGGGAAAGTTGTTGGAACCCAGAGGCCTGGAGAGAAGGCCAGCAAAGATCACCCTGTGTCTTCCCACATAAGAAAGAACCTCGGTTGAAAGTTAGCTGCCTTTCCTCTGAAGAACTAATGAAATAAATCCTATTTTATTAAAAGCCAATCTGTGCCTGGTGTGTTACATTCCAGCAGCTAGCAAACTAGAACAGACCCTCAGCTCCAGTTTCTGGCTTTTATATTTCTATTTCTCACCCACATGTTAAGTATAACTGAGAACTGGAAACCTGGCCATCCTCATAGTTACATTTGTGAAGTCACATCTTAAAACACTCACAAACTTTTTCTTACAAAATTTCTCCTTCTTAGAGATCTCCTTCACGTCTGCATGTATTTCTAGATGCTTATATAACATAGCTATGGGTGACAAGTTCCAACAACTTTCCCCAGGGTGATTTCTTTCTGCATCTCCACAGGCCTGGGCTGAGCTGTGAGTGCTGAGATGAGGTATGCTGAGCTCTCTCATGTAAGCACCAGCCAGTTAAATCAAACATCATTACAGCAGGCACAACTCTTAGCTGACTGCAGATGTAATCAGCCACAGATGAGGTTCATGTACCATTGGCTCATGTCCACAGCAACAGAACTAGGTGCCTTCACCTGGCCAAGTTGACAACTGAATCTAACTACCACATGTCCACCCCTTGTCAACTTGGCAACTACATGCATCACCTTAAACAATATTAGGGTGGCACAAATTCTCTTCTGGCTGTGGACCTATGAGTCTCAAAAACAAGTTGTTTGGTGCCAATATGAAAAGGAGGGACAGTCACAGGATACAGGTTTTCATTTCCATAGGGAGAAAGTGGAAGGATCACAGGAGTCACTGAAAGGTTTTAAGATATGAGGTATTTGAAAGAAAGGAAAGAGATGAAAGGATTGCAAATGAGTGTGCTTTATTGGGCTGCACTCCCGGACAGAGCTCACTGAACACAAGAGGAAGTGAGGTGGGGCTGCGCACAGGCTTTGGCGAGTGGAGTTTTTAAGGGCAGGGGTTATGTGATGACATGAAAGGGGTGGCACATTAAACAAAAGATTATTACGCTAGTGGGTTGAGCAGTGGGTGGTTAGATGTCTGTGAATAGATATTTGCGGCACAAAGACCTTGATTGTAGCGGTTCATCTCCCATTCTGGAGTGATGTCATGATTCAAGCCATAGAGCCCTCCCTTATTCCCCTGATCTAACATTCTAGCCTTTTTGTGATAGTAGGGCATTGAGATCTTTCTAGTTACTTCCTGCTGCAGTGGGACAGCGTGGGGCTATGGGCTGAAATTGTTAGGGTCGGAAGAGAGGAGAGGCTGGCTGCAGGAGTTCGATGACGTTGGCAGGAGGTGATGCAGAAGCATTTGGTTGATCGCTACTCGAGATAGCTTTCTAATATGACCCTGGAGGAAGTTAAGGAAGCAAGGAGCTAGGAGAAAAAAAAGACAAATTAAGATAACTGGACCTAGCAGTGGGAGAAGCCATGCTGCTAGTAGAGAGGAGAACCAGTTTAGGGCAGAAGAGGTTTCTTGTTTCTTGCAATAGAAATTTTCCTTTAGCTTTAGGGTTTGAATGTTTTGCTCTACCAGACCCGATTTATTGATGTAATAGCAATATTTTTTTTGGAGGAATATACACATCCCTCCTTTTTTGGCTGTCAGCAGGTTTAAGGACTGTTGATTTTGAAGCGTAAAATTGCTGGGAACTGATGTCAAAGGTACCCTTATGAGGTGCTTCATTGTACAATAGCTTTTTGTTTGGGCATATGGAAAGCAGGCATAAGGCCTTGGGCCCTTTTTAACTGATTTTGGAGTAATAGGAATGGTTATAGGTTGGCTACAACCTGTTATCGGGCAGTTTTCTGTGCCAATTATGTGAGTGGTTGCTTTTCCATTTTGGCTAATGTTTCCCCTGATTTGGAATTTCCAAATATAGGATTTGCTTTCAGTGGGAGTTAGGAGGGTGAGCAGCATGAGTGATATGGACCAAAGTGGGCCCCAGAGGCTGGCAAGTGTGGGAGGGCTCATCCTGCTTATATAATTTGACCCGAGATAGATGGTGCCGTTCCCCCAATAGTTTTACCACTGTAGGAGTGGTAAGGACCACTGTGTGTGGGCCAGTCCACCGTGGTTGGAGTGATCCAGGCTGCAGCTGTTTGAGGAGTATCTTGCTCCCCAGTTGAAGATTGTGGGGGAATTGGCAGGATCAATTTCCCCTGGTTGTGGCAGGAATTGGTCAGCGTGTTCCCACAGTAATTGCTTTACCAGAAGATTGAGGTTGGTAAGGAACATGTAGCTTCCACTGTATTCCCAAGGCTGATGAGGTTTGTTAAACCACCTGAGAAATAAAAGCAGGGCCATTATTGGATTGGATGGAGGTAGGTAGTCCAAAACAGGGAATGATTTGTTTTAGAAGGATGTCTGCCACCACATCAGCAATTTCCCCTGTAGTGGGGGAAGCTTTTATCTAGCCTGTTAAAGTGTCAACCATAGTTAGGAGGTACTGTAATTTCTTATGGGTGGTCATGTGTGTGGAATTGAGTTGTCAGTCCTGTCCGGGAAGGTGGCCCCTTAGCTGGTGAGTTGGGAAAGTAGGGTGCAACCCTCCCTGCGGACTTGTTATTTGGCAAGTAGGACAAGAGGAACAAACCGATGTTATGAGGTTAGTCAAGGACAGGTGGTGGAATAAAGGCTGGAGGAACTGTGTGAGGGCTCTGGGTCCAATATGCAGCAATGAGTGTACCTGAGAAAGAATATCATGAGTCTGCTCAGTTGGGAGAGCCACCTTGCTATTGAGGAAGATCCAACCCTCTGGTTTGTAGAACCTCCTTGTGCGAGGAGCTCTGCATGTTCCCTGGAAAAGTCCAGGAATAGTAAATGAAATTCTTGGACACGAGAAGGAGTGAGCAGAGACAGAGACTTATGGGATAAGAGGTCTTGCAGATGGTGGGGGGACAGAACTTGGAGAGGCTTACCCAGGCTGAGTTTCAGTGCTTCATGGGTTATGGTGGCTGCTGTAGTTAATGCCTGGAGACAGGGAAGCCAGCTGCGGGCAGTAGGGTCCATCTGTTTGGAGAGGTAAGCTATTGGAGTATAGGTTGGGTCCAGAGATTGAGTTAGAACCCTCACCGCCATTCCCACTTTTTATTAGTAAATAGAATAAACGGTTTGTTAGGATTTGGGAGGGCAAGAGGAGATGAGTGAAGTAAGGTACTGTGGAGGACCGAGAAGGCTTTGGATATGGTGTTGTTTTGGCTGCATTGTAGAGGGGCTTTGCCAGAATGGAAAAATTAGGGACCCAGTGCCAGAAAAATCCCATGAAACCTAGAAAGGATAAAATTTGTTTAGCATTTTCTGGAGGCTGGAGTTTATGGAGTGCTTGCTGCCTGTCAAGTGCGAGGTGTTGAGAGGTGCGAGTAAGGAGCAGGTCCAGATAAGTAACAGTGGAACAGGAAAGTTGGGCCTTGGTTGGTGAAACCTGGTATCCTTTCTCCACCAAGAAATTTAATAGGGTGGCCGTGGCTTCTGTGGAGGCATCTTCAGAAAGGCTGCAAATTAATAAGTTATTTACATATTGGAGAATAACACTGGGAGTTAGAGTGCATTGTGTACGGTTTTTGGCTAAGGCTTGGCCAAAGATGTGGGGGCTATTGCAAAACCCCTGAGGCAATACTGTTCACATCAGTTGCTGGGTAGCTAGAGAGTTTGGGTTTTTCCAGGTAAAAGAAAATAGATTGTAACAGGCAGGTTTTAGAGGTATAGTAAAAAAAGGCATCTTTGAGGTCCAGGGCCGTGCAGTGAGTAATGTGAGGAGGTATGTGTGAGAGAAGAGTATATGGGTTGGGGACCCCTGGGTGGATAGGAATAACAGCTTCATTAATCAGTCTGAGGTCCTGCTCTAAACAGTAAGAACCATCAGCTTTTTTAATAGGTAAAATAAGAGTAATACATGGTGTACTTTGTCCAGTATAGTGATACCCCTACTTTGGTGAGAATATCCCACCCCAGTAGCAGGCTAGGGCAGGAAGGCATTATTAAGAAGGAACGTGTAATAGGATGTCCCTCTATTAAACACATGAGTGGTTTAGTGGTTAAGGGGCACAACGGATGGCCATCTATGCCCGTAACCATGACCCGGGAAGGACAGAGTTGAGCTGAATAAGAGGGGAGGACGGAAAAGGTAGCCCCTATGTCCACTAAAAATGGTGTGAACTTACCTGCTACCTTAATTGTTACCCTGGGCTCTGCGAGGATGATTGGGGTTGCTGAGGCCAGGCGTCATCAGTCGTCAGTGGCCAAGCCCAGGACTGCCAGTGGTGGACTAGGGGTTGGAAGGATGGCCCCCCCCACAGCCAGGCCCTGAGGAGCAGTCACTTTCCCAGTGTCCCTTTTTTCCACAGAGAGGGCATGGTCCCTTGGGTGGTTGAGGATTGGGGCACTGGCAGGACTAGTGTCCATTGAGGCCACATTTGAAGCACTTTCCTGGTGGTGAATTAGTTGTAGCCAGCTTCTTCTCCATTGCAGTAGGCCATAGGGCCACAATCAGGGATTGGGTTTATAAATTTGCCTTTCAGCGGTGTCAGGACTCCTTCTCCACCCTTTCCAACTCATCACGTGTATTGAAAACTTTAAAGGCCAGGTTTACCAGGTCACAAATAAGGGCCCAAGGATCGTCCTCAATTTTTTTAAGTTTGCACCTTATGTTTGGGGCTGACTGGGATATAAAATGTGTGGCTAACACAGTTTTATAAGCTTTTGAGTCAGGGTTTAAGCGAGTGTATTGAGAGAGGGCTTCTGTGAGTTGGTGTAGAAATGCTGCCAGGTTTTTTTAGGACCATGGGTGATTTCCCTTAGTTTATGCAAGTTTATTATTTTATGTGAAGCTTTCTACATATCCACTATGAGGCATGTAAGCATTTTATCCTGCCTAGTTCACCTGTTTCTTCCTGCTGGAGTGTTAACCTGATATTCCCACCCTGGTTCTTGGTCTGGCACTGCCTCGGCTCCTACTGGCATGGTGTGGTCAGTTATATGGACCTGGTCAGCATGGGCCATGGCTGCACTGAAAATATGGTCTCTTTTATCTGGGGTTAGGGAAGAAGAACAGATTATATGAATGTCATGCCAGGTTAGATCATAGGCATTAGCTAGATATTGAAGTTCCTTAGTATAGGCAGTCAGGTCTCTGGAGAATGAACCTAGCCATTTCTTGATATTAGAGAGGTAAGCTACAGAGTAAAGAGTCCTTTGAGTGGGTATGAGAGCTTATAGGGGAGGAGGGCAAGGCTGTTGAGGACAGTGGGGGACTGGATGGAGATGGAAGAGAAGGATAAGATGGTGGCAGGAGTGCTGCCAGGGCGGTGGGAAGTGAGGAGGGGGACATATAAGATGGCGGTGAGGGTGCAGGTGGAAAGGGAGACAAATAAGATGGCAGCTGGGGTGCTGTTGAGATAGGCGGGGAAAGTGAGGGATAAGATGGGGGGTGAAGTGCGGCTGGACCAGAAGGAGGAAGTAAGGGACAAAATCGTGGCTGAGAGAAGAAGAAGGTAAGGGACAAGATGGTGTCTGAGGCGCCGCTGGAGGGAGAGAGGGATAGAGTGAGGGAGGAGGGGATTGTGTGGAAGGATTTTGCAGAGACAGTGGTCGCTTGAAAAAGGATGAGTCAGCGGGCTCAGAAAAGGAGAAAGTCTCATCAGAAGAGAGGGAGTTTGGGAGTTTCCTTGGCTAGGAGAACCTGAGCCATGGAGCAAGGAGGACAAAGGAAGGAATGGGAGCACAGGAGAAGAAAAACTTGGACATAAGGAATTTCGGCCCACTTGTCATTCTTTTGGCAGAAATCACGGAGGTCATTAAGGACCTTAAAAATCAAAAGTCCCCTCCTCAAGCCAATGAGAACCATTATCCAATTCATATTGTGGCCAAGCCTTTTTACAAAAGTAAGAGAGGCATTTTGGCCAGATGTCTGGAAGTAAATTCAGTGCAGATAAATTTGTCAGTAGGCAACTTAGAGGTGTAAGGGGTTGGGTTTTAGAAAATTTATTGCCCATGCTGATAGGACTCGCAGAACCAAGGAATGACTCTAAGAACAAAGAACTGACCCAGAGGCATCAGCATCCCAACGGCCTGAGAGGGTCCTTAAAGCTCTTATGAGCGGGTTTAAAGTCCCGTTCAGGTCTTGGACCAGAGTTTGGGAGGGAAATGAGAAGTGGGGCATCCCCATGGCTTCTCAAGTCCCAGAAAAAGGATATGAGGTTTGCAGGCATCCCTGCTCACCTCAGCCGTTGGGAGAGAACCTGACATGAATTCATGATTTTTGGAGAGTAAGGTACAGACAGGCTCTCTTCTTCTCAGAACTGGAAGACCCGGCACCTGAGTTAGGAGGGGAGAGACTTACCCAATGAGTGATGGATGTAGTAGCAGGCCAAAAGATCCCTGGTCTCTGGATATGGGGGGGAGGAGCAAGAGGAAGCTGGGATGCCCCTGGCCAGGCGGGCAGCACCCGTGCACCTCTCCTGGGTTTCAGCACCAAGATGAAAGCTTTTAAGATATGAGGTATTTGAGAGAAAGCAAAGTAGACAAAAGGATTGCAAATGAGCATGCTTTATTGGGCTGCACTCCCGGGAAGAGCTCACTGAACCCAAGAGGAAGTGAGGTGAGGCTGTGCATGGGCTTTGGCGAATGGAGTTTTTAAGGGCAGGGGTTAGGTGATGACATGAAAGGGGCGGCACATTAAACAAAAGAGTATTATGCTAGTGGGTTGAGTAGCGGGTGGTTAGATGTCCATGAATAGATATTTGCAGCACAAAGACCTTGATTGTTGCGGTTCATCTCCTGTTCCAGAGTGACATCATGATTCCAGTCATAGAGCCCTCCCTTATTCCCCTGACCTAACAGTCACAAGACCCAAACAGTTCTGAAAACCTGCAGGGCAAACACCATTGGATTTCAAAGTCTGAAAGTCATTTATCCTTCAGCTTTAGAAAGTGGCAGTCCCACCCTTTCCAAGGACGTATGCAGTGGTGCGCCTCTTTCCAAATCAAACTCAGGGGACATTGAGGAGACCATCTTTTTCTTGGCTCCACCCTCTCCAAGCATCAGGGCCACATCCAGGCCCTCTGCCATTTCTGGGGCACAAGTTCAACCCCTCCATGTGGTGGCAGCCAGGCTCTCCACAGTCCCCAAGGAGGGTGCTGTACCTTCTCCAAGGTCTGAGGCTGCACAACTCTTCCACTGCAATGAGGTGTGAGACTCATCCTCACCCTTTGGGGGAAACTCACCCTCTCCATGTATATAGGTGTGTCCACTCTTCTGGCCCAAGGTTTCTTGGCTTCAGACCTGAACTTCCATGGGTCTCACTATGCAAACTCCAATTTTTCCCTATGGTGTCCCCCTTTGTCCAGATTGGCAGTGATTCTGTTTACACAACAGTCTCTTCAAGCACTCCAAGACTTCTCCATCACTCTTGTCATATTTCCTCCAAAATCTTCCCCTTAGCCATCCAGAAAAACCATTTCAACATATCTGGTATTTGCAAACTGCAGCAGTACCCCACTTCTCAGGTACCAAATCTGTTCTAGTTCGCTAGCTGCTGGAATGCAACACACCAGAGATGGATTGGCTTTTAATAAAAAGGAGTTTATTTCCTTAGTTCTTCAGAGGAAAGGCAGCTAACTTTCAATTGAGGTTCTTTCTTATGTGGGAAGGCACAGGGTGATCTCTGCTGGCTTTCTCTCCAGGCCTCTGGGTCCCAACAACTTTCTCTGAGGTGATTTCTTTCTGCATCTCCAAAGTCCTGGCTGAGCTGTGAGTGCTGATATGAGGTATGCTGAGCTACTTGGGCTGTGCTACATTGAGCTCTCTCATTTAAGCACCAGCCAATTAAATCAAACATCATTCATTACAGCAGGCACGCCTCTTAGCTGACTGCAGATGTAATGAGCAGCAGATGAGGTTCATGTACCATTGACTCATGGCCACAGCAACAGAACTAGGTACCATCACCTGGCCAAGTTGACAACTGAATCTAACTACCACAGGGTCATTGGTCAGTCCCAATAGGATGAATGTACTTATTGTACTGCTTTTTTTTAATCACTGACTGTTGATTTATGTTCAATCTGCATGTAATAATCAGAAACATCTTATAATTATTTTAACTCTTCTAAAACTCCACATTGTAAACATTTTGCTTCCTATACCACATTTTCAAAGCTTACTTTAACTTCTGTTCTCTGCTTAGGGATTTTGCATGTGACAGAAATAAATTAGTCTGACGAGGTGTAATTTTATAAGTAGCAGCAATGATCTTTGGGTTCAAGAGTCCTTCCTTAGTCCCAGTATAAATCACAAAATTTCATGATTCTTCTTGACATCTTGGCTCTTTTTCTTAAGCAATGCTTATATATAACAATGGCAGGGTGGGATTACATGACTGCATGTATTTGTATATTTAACCATGTTACCAATGTGCAGAAGAAGAATTGACTGAGGCACATGATTTACCTGAAAGCTAGATCTCTCCTAGGTAATTTAATCTCTCATTCAACAACTGTCATCTACTTATATCATATCAAGATGCAGGAGTGGTATATTTTTGCAGCCTACCTACCTTTCTTCCACTGTTTTCCTAATTTCTTAGGTAATATGGTCATAACTTTACTTGAACCCTCAAAGTCAGAGCAGTATTTAATCTTCAGAATATATTTTTCCTGAGCTATTACAGGAAATATTACAGCTTATTATATAACAAAAGTTAATAAAGAGGTTGACTTTAGAGTATACTTGACTGATTTCATTTATTCTATCTTTTTAACAAATGGTCAAATTGAATGCAGAATTTTGAATGAGATGCTGCTAATTTAGTCAATATGCTACCTTTTGGGGGGATGAGAATAAAGGGCATGCTCACATACTTCTAGATGAAAAGGTATTTTTCTATTTTTATTTGAGTTTGAAGGTACCTCCAATTTTCCAGTGATATTTCTTAGTATAAGTTAGACATTGATTTATTTATCTTATCTATTAAAACTCCAAGTTAATTTTGCATACAAAAAATAGAAAAAAATTATTCATTTGTACAAGGACAATTAATTTCAAAATGGCATCTTATAAATATACATTGGATACATAGCAAAATATATAAATCATCTCTGAAATCTATTTACTTTTCAAGGGGAAAATAAGACCTAATCTTTCAAAAGTAATTGCGATTAAAGAGAAAAAACTGTTTCATGCTTACTATGCTTATTGTTTTGTTGGGAAACCAGAACTTTGTTGGTTGTTTAAATATAAAACTATTAAGATGTGGAAAGTGGTACATTTATATTTTCACATTTATTGGCATATCTGGGTGTGCATAGCACTTCCTGTGATTGCCATCCATGACAAATTTGGTAAAATTGTTGATAATGGGCTTAAGTTCCCCAACATGTTCTTACTCTTACCATTGTTTAAAAGAGCAAGAATTACTCTAAAGCCTGGAGTATTGGGCCTATTTACTAGTGTAAGAGATAATAGTCTAAAAAATTAGGACATAGGAAATTTCTTTTACAATATAGAGCATCACATTTTAAAAAACAATTTTCTGAAAATGCCACTTAGAGATAAAACAAAAGGTCTTTGGTGACCAAAATTCAGGAATTATTAATGAGTTTTCTTTGTAATGACATTTGGCAGTAAGACATGTAACACAGGCATCAGGGGGACAATGTCCTTGGAGACAGGATGATACATCAGCTTCAGACACAGGTCAGGAGGACAACTGTACTGTAGCTTGTTTTAATACAAAACTTTCACATCTACTAAAGCATTTAGAATATCGCAAACCTTCATTGTATGAATACAACCCTTTATTATATTATGTGAATCCTTTATTCTCACTGGGAAATTTAAATCATATGAGCAAAAGAAAAGGTTTATACAATTACATAAAGCATTTGTATCCATTAAAGATCTTACTGTTCCAGAATTCTCTTTCACTAAATAAACCCCATTTACAAATGCATAAATGTTTGCAGCCACATCATATAACAAGATGTAAAAAGTACGATTTGATATCTTTAAATGCATCTCAATTTATTACATAATATACATTTCTGGTCTTTCTGTTTCATCACTATTAATTAAGTTGGTTGTATGAATACTTAAAAAGTAATTTTATCAATGCTTAAATTAAATTTGTAATGTTCTTCATTTTGCACAGTTATGAATCATACTATCTAAAGCATATTCTAGTATGTATTTTTGTTTACATGTGAGAATAATTGCTAAAAGTGAAATTTCCAGATCAAAATCATATCTTCTTTTTTGGAAATTTTATACACCATTATAAAAGTGCCACAATATTGCTTTATATTAAATACTTGTTACTGTTATAAGGTCATTGGTGTGCATCATTTCTATTTTCAAGTCTGTTCATATTTTGTTACTTTAGGTATGTTAAATACATATTCTGAGTTTTAATAAGTTTTAAAAAGTGTCTATTGATTTTTGCTACATGGTTATAATTTTATACAATTTAATTGATCATTTTTCTTTAGTTTTTTTAACCCTTACCCCTTCCTTTCTTCTTTTAATTAATTAATTTTTCATTTATGATACATAACCATGTACAAACACAAACATTCTTATTATATGATCATTCCATTCTTGTTATGTAATCAATAACTCACATTATCATCACATAGTTGTATATTCATCATCATGATCATTTCTTAGAACATCTGCATCAATTCAGAAAAAGCATTTTTCTTTAGTTTTTTAGTTTTTAACAGCATTATTGAAATATAATTGAAAATAAGAGGGTACACCAGGTTACTTAAGATTTAATAATGTAAGACAGCCTTTGCCTATGACACCTTCTTATTTAATATTGCTCTTGTATTGTATTATTTTCCTGCAATAAACTATAGATTTATTAACATTGTCATTTTGAGTCTTGTGAGTCTTTCTTAGTAATCAAACACATTTATCACTATTGGTTAAGAGTGCTTTAAGAATTTGTCAGTTTTATCAAATTGCCAATTTATGGCTATATGCTTTTAAGTAATATTCCTTTATTTAATATCTGCAGAATGTGTAATGATGTCACATCTGTCATTCTTCTTATTGGTAATTAGTATCTTCTTTTGTTTCTCTACTGAGATTTTTTTTAGAACCAGCTTTTTCTTCTTTTCCTCTTACATTTCAATTAATTTCTATAATTTCTGTTATATTATTTTCTTCTATTGATTTTAGATTTGAATTTTTCTTTTCCTTCATAAAAGGAGAAAAATTAGCAAATTCATTAGATAATATTTCTTCTTTTTCATATAGGCATTTAGTGCTATCAATATGCCTTTAAATACTGTTTACACTATACACAAATATTGACATACTGTTTCTCAATTTTCATTAATTTTAAAATACTTTTAATATTCTTTTGATTTATTCTTTGATTCATCTGTTTTTTTATCTGTGTTGATGTGCATATATTTAGAGATTTTTCTGATGTTGCTCTGTTATTGTTTTCTCTTTTAAATCTATTGTGCTTTGAGTTCCTACTTTGTATTTTTTGAATATTATGGATCAGAATATGGTCTACTTTATAAGCTGTTGGCTATATAATTTATAAGATTTTGAATTCTGCTATTATTTGAATTGTGTGTTCTGTAAGTGCTGATTAGATCAAATTGATTAACAGTGTTATTCAACTTTTCCACATTCATCTTGATTATCTGTACATTTGTTATTAATCACTAACAAAAAATATTGAACACTCCAAGTATAATTGTGGATTTGCAGTTCTATCAGCTTTTGTCATGTATTAGAAATGCTGTTATTAGTGACAGACATTCAGGATTGCCAATCATTAATGACCCTCTTTATCTCAGGTAATCTACGTTGTCCAATATTAATTTAGTCCTCTCAGATTTCTTTTGATCAGTGTTAGCATACTATTTCATTTTTCATCCTTTTATTCTTACCTATTTTTGCCTTTATACTGAAATGGTTTTGTTATGTAGCATAAGCTTGCTCATTTTTATCCAATCTGAAATTCTCTGCTTTTTTTTTTTCATTTTGCATGGGCAGGCACTGGGAATTGAACCCGGGTCTCTGGCATGGCAGGTGAGAACTCTGCCTGCTGAGCCACCACAGCCTGCCTGACATTCTCTGCTTTTTGACTGGATGTGCTTAGGGCATTTAAATTTATTGTGATTTATTAATATTGTTGGCTTGAAAGTGACAATCTTATTGTTTGTTTTGCATTCATCCCTTTTGTTTTGTTACTCTTTCTCTTCCTTCTCTGATATTAATTGAATTTTTTTATGATTACATATATCTTCTTTTTATTTCATAATTGCTATAGCTTATTGTTTATGTTAATGATTGCATAGGGTTTTTAGGTTTATAATTTGTATCTTACCACTTCATATATGTCATAAGAAACTTCCAACATTTAGTACTATCATTATATACCTGTTACTTCTACAAATGAGCCTTTGAAAATGTTGGGGCTTTTTGATGGAAGAGATGTAAAGCATTACAGCAATTTCTCCATGAAGAAAATTCTTCATTTCTTGCTTAAATTTGAAGGGGGCCATGTGGCAAACTCTGTGGACAGCGTGTAGGAGCTGAGAATGACTCCTGGCTGACAGCCAACAGAGACATGGGGATCCAAGGTCAAGGTGCAATGAACATAAATATAACGAGGATCCAAGAAAGATAACATAACCGAAATGCAGACAATTAAAAGATAAAAGAAATTGCAAGCATCAAGTAAAAGTTCTGCAGCTGTTCTCCTTATTTTAACATTTATTTGCTTCCTACTTTTTTTTTTTAACTCTTTAAGAATGATACAATTCTTTTAATTGAATCACTAAAGGCCTTCCTCACTTGTTTATTTCTCAGTGAATAAATGAATGGATTTAACATAGGTGAAATAGAAGAAATGAGCAGCGAAACTACTTTATTGATGGTCACCTCTTCCTTTGCTGTAGGATTCATGTAGATGAAAATGCACGTCCCATAGGTGATGGAAAGGACAATCAGGTGGGAAGAACAGGTTGAAAATGCCTTTTTCCTTTCCTGGACAGAGGGGAATCTAAAAATAGTCTTGATAATATGAACGTAGGACAGAACTACACACATAAGGGTCAAGATGAGGGTCAGCACAGCACAGATCATAACTGTTTTTTCCATGTACCATGTCTCTGAACATGAGATCTTCAGGAGTGGAGAAGCATCACAGAGAAAATGATTAATGGCATTTGAGTTGCAGAATTTCAGATTTAGCCCCAGACTAAGTGGGGAAATTATAATAAACAATCCAGCCCACCAACAACAAAACACAAGCCTTCTGCAGACTCTCCTGCTCATGATGGTCACATAATGCAGGGGTCTGCAGATGGCCACATAGCGGTCATAAGACATGGTGGCCAAAAGAAAAAATTCTGTCACTGCAAAGAGGTCAGTAAAAAACACTTGGATGACACAAGCATTATAGGTAATAACCTTGTCACCTGTTGCTAAATTATACAAGTATCTTGGAATACAAGCAGATGTGAAGGATATTTCTAGGAAGGAGAAATTTTTTAAGAAAAAATACATGGGTGTTTTAAGATTTGAATCCACAAAGGTGAGTGTGATGATGGTTAGATTCCCAATTATACTCAACATGTAGGTGAGAAATAGAAATATAAAAATCAGAACCTGCAGCTGAGGGTCATCCGTCAGTCCCAGCAGAATGAATGCTGTTATTGTATAGTTATTCATCAGTGAAAACTTCTGTCCAGTCTGCATTTCCAATAATTCAGAAAGGTTATATTATAGATAATCTGTATAAAGTCTAATGATCAAATCCATATTTACTATATTTAATATGAACTTAAAATCACACCATGGATATGATTAGGTTTATCTGCAGATACAGTATGATTTCATGGATAAGAAATACATGTTTGATTCTCCAAAATTCTTGCCTACTCACAAGCTAAATAAAATAGCTCACTATTAATGTTATATTTTTGCTTAACAAAACCATATCAAAATTTTTGGTCCTTGTCAAAATGCTCATACATAATATATAACTTGGAGTCACTCTACAGACCCTTGAGCAGAAGCAGAAGTTTCTGCTCCCACTTTACAATTAGATTTCTTCTTGTTTCTTTGTACCAGAGAAGGGTGTTTTTCTTCTAAGAACAATCTTAAAGTTTACACATAGGACCACATGTAGGCTCCTCTCCCTCACTTGTCTTCCTTCTGTGCCTATCTATCAGTACGTAATGTATTTATTGTTCACTGTTGTGCAGTATAAAGTGTTTTGATATAGAATTTGCTTATCATGTTCATTAAATGCTTTGATAAAGTAACTTAGAAAAACTACACACAGCGTTTTGTATCATACTCTTCTGCCTGTGTTGATTTCTTAGACCTCTTAGCTCCTCTTCTCCTCTGACTGTATATGCTCTTCCTTTTTCTCCCTCTATTCCTACCATTTTATACAATGCCTTCCAATTAATGTTTACTAAATATGTTTTCAGTACTTGATTTCTTCTGAGTTATACATTGATTGATTACCAAATATATCAACTTATATATTGCGTCTTCTAGCAAACATAACTACTTGCACATACATGCCCATCTTAATGTGCCTGAAACAGAAGTCATAGCTGCCACATCCCTCATCATACTCCAATTTCCCCTGTGTCTGCATGTATTCTATGCCAGGCACTGTTGAAACTAAGCCTCTTGTATACTTTGTCCCATATTCTACAATTTATTCTGGGTAACAATTATTTATCATCGATTTTCATTTGAAGCACCACTTTCTCTCAGAAGTTTTCCAAAATTCTTTTAGATGTCTTACTTCATTTGCCCACTTCTGTGCATCCATAATCTGAGAATATGCTGTTGAGCTGTTATTCTGCATCTTTCTCACTGTGATAGGCAGAGCAACTAACAGTTTCAGATATATGGTCATTGTTTAAAGAGTATTTTATGCACTAATTCATATATCCTGAATTTGTCTGAAGACACAGACATACTGTTTCCTCCTTTATTTGATCTTAAATTCATATTGTTCTGATACTAAATTTGTTAATTAACTTTGTCATACCTCTGACTCTGTTACTGGAAAAATTGTTTTTCCTTTAAAAAAAGACTTATTTTTATATTGTGATAAGATCAGTTTTTCTGCTTATTTGTTTACCTGCACTATTGACAACTGTTAGAACAGCCTTCTCTTCTTTCACTGATCTTTCAGATAAATCATTTTATTTCCTTGAATGCAGTGTTTGGTCTCCTCACCAGCATTCATAGGTTTTTTGATACTGAGTTTATTTCAAAAGAGGTTTCACTTTAATTTTCTCATTCAAAAAATTAATTTTTGTAGTGAAAGACTTGAAGGTTTTCCACTTACAATCAGTTTCTCAATGCTTGTACTTGTACATCAGTGGAAAAAATTCCTTTTAAACACCTGTTTGTTTGTGAACATTTTTCCTTCTTTTTTTTTTTTTTGGTATAATTTAGTAGAAGAGCCACACCTAAAATTTTCCTATTCATTCTTTTAAACTCACAAGGATTCAGATACCAATAGAAATGTGGACTAGGCTTATGGATTGCCTGAAATATGAAACTCTCCCAGGGCAGTTAAGGACACATTCAATATATATAAATTAAACAAAATGGAGAGGTAGTGAAGGATGATTATTGCAGTCTACTCAGTCTTCTGCTTGTACTCCTTCTCAACTCTCAGGCAATGTGAATATCACAACTCAAGCTTACTCAGCTCAGCATTACTCAGTGCTCAAAAGTTATTTTTCCTTACAAGATATTAAAAAGTATTAGAAGACAAATTTCAGTAAACTAATTGACACCAAGATATAATCTAAGAATTTTTGCTTATTTTCTCTTTTGATCAAGTATTTGAAAGGAAGCAAGGTTCTCTAGTAAGTGTTGCTACCACAGCCAATCTTTTGAAGGGATGAAGGAAAGCACACATACACACACACACATACACACACACACACACGCACACAATAAGTACTTTTATTTTCCCGTTTGAGTCTGATGATATACCTGATGCCACTTCTGATATTTCTTATATTAGGATTCCATTATTTGCCCACCTATTTACTATTATGACATCTCATATATAGTTCTCAAGGCTTCATGAAATATATAAATTTGAGCTCACATCTCTGATTTTAATGCAGACTATTTAAATATTTTTTTCTCTGAGAGAAACATGTGCCAAGGATTTACAAAGAGAAGCAATAATATTGCAAATTTACTTACTTTTTTGTCGGTCAATCATAACTTCTGTAAACGTTTAAATACATTAATTCTTAAAGCCACTTAGTTGAAAATGGAAGGTGAAATTAAGATTTTCATGTGAACTTCTCTTTCATTTTGGTTATGTTGCCAGGCTCACACACACAAATTCTCTAAACATCTCTGAGATATACATCTCCGAGATAGTTGTCTTCAACAAATTGCACATTTTCATGCTATACTTTACTGTTGTAGACCTTAGAAATGTTTTCTTATTTCAACATATAAAAGGAAAGATAGTCTAATGGGAGTGGAATGCTGGAAGCTCCTCTTTGAAAGAGATGATATTTCAATAACTCAGGACAAGGACAGATTTTTTTTTAACAGTATCAACCCTGATTTTTCTTTTTCTTTTTTGTTGGCTGAACCTGAAAATAAATGAATAAACACGTGGTCCTTAGTGATTTATACACAAAGTCACTAATGAATCTTTGGAGAAATTTTTTTTTTAACAAAAGCAATCTAATAAAGGCTGCCTTTGGGGCAGTGTCCAGTGAGAACAGTAGGACAACACAAGTACCAGGTTATTTAATGCATTTTCTCAGCTTTATCTCAGGAAAGTTGACATACAATAAGCTGCCTATTTGAAGTGTAAAATTTGATAAGTGCTGACATATGAACCCTACTATGAAACTAATACCACAGTCAAGAGCAAATGTGCCCATCAGCCTGAAAAGTGCCCCCTACACTTTGTAATCCCTCAGGTTCTCTTTTCTCTGCACTACTCCTGTTGCCCATTGACTACTGTTAATTTTTCTGTCAGTATTAGTTTGTTTTCTGCAGAAATTTAAGGAAATGTAGTCATATACTACTGTACCACCTTGTCTTGCTTCTTCCACTGAACATGATTATTTTAAGTTTTATCCCTGTAGTGTGCATTAATAGTTTACTTCTATTTTTTTTTTCTGAATAATATTCCAATGTTGGTAGACTTACAGTTGTTTCCAGTTTGCAGCTATTATAAATAAAACCACTGGAATCACTTATGTGTGGGATTTCAAGGGACATATGCTTTTATTTTCTGGGGTAATACCTCAGAGGACAGAGGAGTGGAGTGGTTGGTTCTTTAGGTGTATGTTGAACTTATCAAGAATCTGCCCATCCGTTTTCCCAATTGTCAGACACTGATGTTGGGATTGTAAAGCACTTGCCATCCCTTGCTCCATATCCATGGCAACCCCTAGCATGATTAGTTTTAAAAAAAAATTAGCCATTCTAGTTAGGAGCACTGGTGTCTCATAGTGGTATAAATTTGCATTTCTGTAATGAGTAATGGTGTTCTGTATCTTTTCATGCTTTTATTTGACTGCTATATATCTTGATTAAATTTCTGTTCACATTTTGAAATACTTTATTGAGATATAATAATTCACATCCCATAAAATTGATCATTTTAAAGTGAACAGTTCAATGATTTTAGTATATTCACAGAGTTGTGCAGCCACAAGCATTATCTAGTTTTATATTTCATCACCCTCAAGAAAAACACCCTACCTATTGCAGTCACTCACCATTCACCCAGCTCCACCCCACACCTGCGATGTGGAAACCATGCATCTACTTTTGTTTCTATGGATTTTGCCTGTGCATCTCATTTAACATAAATGGAAGCATACAATGAATAGCATTTTGTGCCCAACTTCTATACTTAGCATGAAGGTTTCAAGGCTTGTCAGCATTGTAGCATATATCATTATTTCATTCTTTTTATTGTTGGATGATATTCCATTGTAGGAATATACCATATTTTATTAATCCATTAATTATTTAATAGACATTTAGGTTGTTTCTACTTTCTGACTATTACGAGTTATGCTGCTGTAAATGTTCCTGCACAAACACATGTAAATGTGTTTTCAAATCCCTTGGACATTCCCCTATGGGTAGAATTGCTGGGTTGTATGGTAACTTACCTTGATTATTTCAAGCAACCCCCAAACTGTTTTCCAATGTGGCTGTGCCATTTTACAATTCTACCAGAAATATGTGAGGGTTTCAATTCTCCACATCCTTGTCAAGACTTGTCATCTTTATTGTAGCCATCCCAGTAGGTGTAAGATGTTATCCAATTGAGGTTTTAATTAGCATTTTCCTAATGACTAATGATGCTGAGCCACAGTTCTGAGCTTTGACTTTTTTATATTTTCTTTGGAAAAATATCTACTCAAATTCTTTGCCCATTTTTAGTAGTTATTTGTCTTTTTATTGTAGAGTTTTATGGAGTCTTTATTTATATGGATACAAATCCATTATTAAATATATGATTTTGAATATTATCTCTTATTGTATGAATTTTTCTTGATATTGTCCTTTGAATCACAAAAATTATTAATATTGAGGAAATCCAAATCCTTTATATTTTTCTTTATTATTTGAGTTTTTGATGTCGTATCTGAGGAGCCATTACTAAGTTTCATTCCTATATTTTCTTCAAAGAGTTTATAATTTTAGCTTATACATTTAGGTATATTATCCATTTTTATTTAATTTTTCTATATGGTGGTTGGTAGGAGTCTAAATTCATTTTTTTATATGTGTTCATAAGTATCTAGTTGTTCAGTATCATTTATTGAAAAAAATCTCTAATTTCCCCAGGGAATTTTTTTTGTGCCACAATTCACAGTTGCTTTGTAGTAAGGTTCTTATATGAAACAACATTTGAAAGTAAATGATATGTTAAAGATGTATACTGTAAAGACCCAAACAGGCATTAAAAGAAAGGATGATGTTATAACTTGTAAGTCATCAAAGATGTAAAATGAATTTTTAAAACCTATGAGTTAATCAATGAAGGGATAATATGGAAATAAAGGAGTATTAAGAACTCTGTCAGTATATTCAACAGCTTAAAAGGAATAAACATTTTGAATGATACAAATTATCAAATCTCCCACAAGAAAAAGATACATTAACCCAATACTTTATAAAGTCAACAGTATTTATATTTTCTGCTTGAAAGAAACTATTATTCTTTAAGTAGATTTTTAAAATAAGAAAAAATTGCTTTATAGTTAAATGCATACATATCAATTCTGGTGCTTTTCATTTCTTTGTGTCAATCCATATTTCCTTTTGGTATCCTCCTTCTGCCTTAAGGATTTTTAAAAATTCATTTCTTGTAGGGCACGTATACCACTGGCTATTTTCACAATTTTGGAATGCCTGAGAAATTATTCATTTTGCCTATTTTTTAAAACATGTTTTCACTGGGTGTAGTATTTTAGTTTCACAGCTTCTCCTTCACCTTCTCTTTAAATGTATTGCTCAAGTCTCCTTTGGCATAAGTTTTATGCTGCCAAGAAGTGTGCTGTCACTTTTTCCTTTTTTCATCTGCATTAATATTTCTTTTTTCACTGGATGCTTTAAAAATTTTCTCTTTATTAATTTGTCATCTGTGTAAGCAATATGGCTATAATGTACTTGATGTAAATTTATTCCTGGCTCTTATGCCTGAACCACAAATCTTAATTTAATATTAGAATTTGAATTTCTAATATATGTGGGTTTATAGTTTATATCAGATTGGAAAATTTTCTGGTTTTTGCATTCAAAAGATTTTCTGCCCTCAATGCTCCTCTTTGGGGGCTCCATTTACTTGTTTGTTAGACTACTTGAAATTGTCTCACAACTTGCTGATGCTTTGCTAATATATTTTCAGTTTTTTCTCATTGTTTATTTTGGATTATTTCTTTTGCTATGTATTCACTATTTCTACCATATTTTTTCTTTAATATGTAATCCACTGTTAATCTCACCTAGCATATTTTTCATCTAACATTCTAGTTTTCATCCCTAGAAATTAGATTCATAATTTTAAGTATTTCTAACATGTATGTTTAAAACATGTAACCTTTCCCCTATCTTCTTGAACACATGGAAAGTTAAGTTAATGAAATAAAGTCTATCTTTCCTTTTTTAATTGATTTTTAAAATTTTGTAACACGTATATTGTGTGCAGTTGAAAAAAATTTGTAATCACTAAAATATTTGTAAATATTGGTACCATACACAATCTCTCAATTCATCCTCCAGGGAGCGAGACACTTTCAACAACTTAGCTAATTTTTCAGAGACATTATTATTTTCCATATGTTACATATTTCCCCTTGAGTGCTCCTGTAGGCATACAGCACCCTCTTCAACACATATATTTCTTATCTTTGTCCTCTGCAAAGAATTAAATTGCAGCTTTTTACTCAAAAAGTTGTGTACATTTTCAAGTACATGCAAATTTTACTTAAAGTCCATAAACAATGTACTATGTACATTTTTATAATTATTTGATTGTACAACTTCTTACTTGTTTAAGCAATATTTGCCAAATATATTTATTTGTGTTGTTCTATACTGTAACTATTGGTAATACAAAATGTTTATGTAACTATAAATAGTTTTCATCTCTACACACTAACCTCACAGAGCCCATCGATCCCTTGTTCCATTCTGGGCTTGCTCCGTAAATCTTGCTCTCTTATCTGTTAAGTCCCCTGTTTCCTGTATCCTATATATTTTTTCCTTTTTTATTCTTTCATTGATAAAAATCCAAAGTCTATATAAGGTTTTATGAACAGCTGCAAGTTAGGTAAATATTTTGAAATCTTCAGTATAGGATAATTCTGTACTCACATTTCAATAGAAGCTTTAAGGGTATATATCTTTATGTAGAAAACAATTTTTACTTATTTTTGAAACAATTAGTTCACTGCAATCTAGTTTCCAGTGTTGTTGCTGTTGTCATTCTGACTCTAAATTTCTTTTTCTTTTGTTTATTGTGAAAAATAACATATATATGAAAAACCAATACATTTCCAAGTACCTTTTAACAAGTAGTTATACAACAGATTTTAAAGTTTGGTATGGGTTACAGTTCCATGATTTTTCATTTTTTCTTCTAGCTGCTCCAAGACACTGGAGTCCAAAAGAAATATCAGTATATTGATTCAGTAGTCACATGCATTTGTTAAATCCTATCTTCTCTATGTTGATTTCTTTATTTTTTATTAATAATAGTCATTCTAGTGGATGTGAAATGATATCTTATGGCTTTGATTTGCATTTCACTAATAGCTAATGATGTTGAACATCTTTTCATGTGTTTATTGATAATTTGTGTATCTTTTTGGACAAATGTCTATTCAAGTCTTTTGCCCATTATTTTTTGCTGCTTTGTATATTTTCTTATTGCTGAGTTGCAGGGTCTCTTTATATTTCTGGGTATCAAACCTTTATCAAATGTGGTTTCCAAATATTTTCTTCTACCAAGTAGGTTATCTTTTCACTTCTTTAAAAACATTTGTTATTGTATAATGTAACATATATACAATGCAAAGAAAAAAAAAAGCAATGGTTTTCAAAGCACTTTTCACAAGCTACTACAGGACAGACCCCAGGGTTTGCCATGGGCTACCATACGAACCTCTCAGATTTCTCCTTCTAGCTGCTCCAGAATATAGGAGGCTAGAAGGAATAAATTTTTGTATCATCACAATTGACTTTTTTTGTAAAAAATAACATATACACAAAAGAGCAATAAATTTCAAAGCACAGCATCAAAATTAGTTGTAGGACATATTTCAGAGTTTGGCAAAGCTTACAACTCAATAATTTTAGGTTTTTACTTCTAGCTGCTCTAAGATACTAGAGACTAGAAGAGATATCAACTTAATAATTCAGGAATTATATTCATTTGTTAAACCCTACATTCTCTGTATTAACTCTACCATCACGTTTGATCTTTTTGTCCTCTTTTTAGAGGTGTTTGGGCTATGTCCATTCTGACTTTTTCATGTTGGGAGGGTCTGTCAATAATATGGGGTAGGGAGATTAACCTATCTGATGTCCTGGAGAGGCTGGGCCCTCTAGAATTCAGGACTTATCTGGCCCAGGGACCCATTTGAAGGGTGTAGGTTTCTGGAAAGTTACTCTAGTGCATGGAACCTTTCTGGAATCTTAAATATTGCCTTAGGTGTTCAATAGGATTGGCTGGAATGGTCCTGGTTGGGGTTTGGCAGGCTATGATAGGTAGAAAGGTCTAACTGAAGTTTGTGCAACAGCAGCCTCCATATTAGCCTCTCAACTCTATTTGAACTCTCTCTGCCACTGATACTTTATTAGTTATACTTCTTTTCCCCCTTTTGGTCAGGATGGAATTGTTGATCCCACAGTGTCAGGGCTGGATTCATCCCTGGGAGTCATCTCTCATGCCACCAGAGAGACTTTCACTTGTGGGTGCTGTGTTAGTTAGAGTCAGTTGTCAACTTAGCCAGTTGAGCATACCTATTCTTGTTGCTGCGGATATAAGCCAATGGTGCTTGAACCTCATCTGTTGCCAATTATATCTGCAGTCGGCTAGGAGGCATGTCTGTTGCAATGAGTGACGTTTGACTTAATTGGCTGGTGCTTTAATGGGAGATTGCAATGTAGCACTGCTAAGCAGCTCAGCATTCCTCATCTCAGCACTAGCAGCCCAGCCCAGGCCTTTGGAGATGCAGAAAGAAGTCACCCCGGGGAAAGTTGTTGGAACCCAGGGGCCTGGAGAGAAGACCAGCAGAGACCATCCTGTGCCTTCCACGTAAGAAAGAATCTCAGTGGAAAGTTAGCTGCCTTTCCTCTGAAGAACCAACAAAATAAATCCCCTTTTATTAAAAGCCAATCTGTCTATGATGTGTTGCATTCCGGCAGCTAGCAAACTAGAACAGGTGTCATGTCCCATGTAGGTGGGAAGGCAGTGATTTCACTTGCAGAGTTGGGCTGAGAGAGTGTGACTACATTTTTTTTGTATGTGATATTTTTTAGTTTTCCTTTCCATAAATTTGGTGTCTTTTCTTTAAAATCTGTTGGTTTTTTTTTTTTTTGGATATTGTGGAGTATTTTAAAGGGTCTTTTGCTATTCATTTTACTTGACCTTCTAAAGGGAGAGCTTAACATTGAAAAAGCTCTATATGATCTTTCATGAATTTCACCCATAAATATTTCACACTGCACTATTTTCCTACACAGACATACATATGAATGCTAATTTATTTACATACACAATTATAGGAATTTTGTTCATTGTATGCATGACATGTACAAACACTATCATATTTTACAGGCGTATCCACATCTTACTCTTTTCAATGAACTCTTCCATATGCAAATCACTTAGTTTAACTGTGTTGTTATACTATAAAGTTGTGTAATATATCCGAAATGTAATTTAATCATCATTTTTCTATTAGACATCATTTTATTTCCATATATTTTCTTCTATGAACAATATCACATATAATATACACTGTTTGTAGATACAGTATTTTGCCATTCACTGTTTTTTGTTTCTATGGGATAAATTCCCAAGAATAGAATTTCTGAGTGGAAGGGCATGTGGATTTTTAAAATCTAACCACTTTATTGTGAGATAATTGTAGATTTATGTGCAGCTGTAAAAAATAATAAATCCACTATATCCTTTATCCAGTTTCCCCAAACGGTAACATCTTATATTGGAAACTGGCATTAAAAAAGTCAAGAATAAGGAAAAGTTCCATTACCGGAAGGATCCCTCTTATATCCCTTTCACATCCATTATTCATGTCCCTCCCTCTTGCAACTTTAGCCCTGAAGATTGGAAACTATTAATCTGTTCTGTCTTCCTACAATTTGTCTATTTTGGAATGTTTTATAAATGGACTCATACTGCATGTATCCTTTTGGGAGTAGCTTTTTAAAAATGTGTACCTCAGCATAATTTCCTAGAAATTCACCCAAGTTGTATCTCTTGTTGGTCTATGCCTTTTTGTTGCTGAGTAGTGCTCCATTGAATGGATGAACTAGAGTTTTTAAATGCATTCATCAAGGGATATCTGGATTATTTCTAGTTTGAGGGTATTATGACTAAGCAGCTATGAACATTTGTGCTTAGGTTTGTGTGTGAACTTAAGTGTCATTTCTCCTGGATGAATTCTCAAGAGTGTAATTGCTGTGTCATATGGTTGCATGCTTAATTTTAGTTTTTAAAAAACTCTCAAACAGTTTTATAGAGTTGCTCTATCATTTTTTTTTATTTCCAGAAGCAATGTGCAAGTAGTTTAGATGCTCTGCATCTTTATCAGCATTTGATGCTGTCATTCTTTTCTGTTATATCCATTATTATATTTGTATAGTTATATTTCATTTTGGTTTCAATTTGCATTTCCTAATGCCTAATGATATTGAACATATTTCCTTGTGTTATTTGATATTGTATATCCTCTTCAGTGAAGTTTTGGTTTATATATTTTATCCATTTTCCAGTTGGATTAATTTTTCAATCCCAAATTGTGAAAGTTCTTTATATATTCTAGATATAAGCACTTTGTTAGATATGTGGTCTGAAACATTATTCTGTAGCTTGTCCTTATATCTTCTTAATGAACTATTTTACTTAGAAATAGTTTTTAATTTGGATGAGGTACAATTTATCAAGTTTTTCTTTCATGACCATATTTTTGGTGTCAGGACTAAGAAGCATTTGCCTAACCCTAGAACCCAATGATTTTTCCCTAGAAGTTTTATAGTTTTACATTTCATATTTAATACATCATCCACTTTGCTTTAGTTTTGGCATAAAGTGTGGGATTTCTACTATGGTTCTTTTTATTTTTTTAACCTATGGATGTCGATTGCCCCAACACCGTTTATTGGAAAGGCCTCCATTAAGTTGTCTTTAGATCTTTGTCAATAGCAAGCTGGGCATGTTTGCATGGGTCCATTTCTGGTGTTGCTATTCTATTCCATGGCTCTATCAGTCTATCCCACCTCTAATTCCTCATTGTCTTGATAATAGTAACTATGTTACAGTCAATGTTGATTAGAGTACCTCCTTTTAATTTGCTCTTATTTTTCAGGATTGCTTTGGCTCTTTTAGGGTTCTTCATTTATATATTCATTACATATAAATGAAAATAAGATTGTCTATGATGCAAAAATCCTTTTGGTATTTTGATATTTTTACCTGAACCTGTACAATCATTTGAGAAGTATAAACTTGTTAGTAGTATTAAATTATCATTTTAATTTCTATTGGATTTGTATCTTTGTACCCTTTTTCATTCCTGATTTTGGTGATTTTTTCCTTTTCTTCTTTTATCTTTCTCAGTCTTGTTAGAGATTTATTAATTCATTAACTTCTTAACAGAACCTAACAGTTCTATTGTTTTCCTGCTTTCAATTCCCTTGATTTCTGTTCTTATCTTTATTAGAAAGAGAAAGAAGCTTCTATTTGCTTTGGTTTTATTTTGCTGTTCTTTTCTGTTTTTTTTTAAGAGAAGTTGTAGGTTTATAAAAAAAGTTATACATAAAATGCAGAGTTCCCATATACCATTCTATTAGTATCATTTTGCATTATGTGGTGCATTTGTTACAATTCATGAAGGACATTTTTATAATTATACTATTAACTTTTTCTAGTTCTTGATATATGAACTTAGATTATTCATTTAAGATTGCTTCTCTTTTGTAAAATAATCATTTAATGCTATAAATTTATCTCTCAGCACTTCTTTAGCTGCATTGCACATATTTTTATGTATTTTATTTTTCCTAAAATTCTATGTATTGTTTTTCTGTTGGCCACTCTACATTGACCTATAGGCTATTTAAAATTGGGTAACTTAATTTCCACATATTTGTTGATTTTCCTCCTTTTACCAATTTCTAACTTAATTCCATTCTGGTCAGAAAACATAGTCTTTGTGATTTTAATTCTTTTAAATTTGTTAAGATTTGTTTTATGGCCCAAAATATTATGGTTTATCTTACTAAGTATTCCCAGGGTGCTGAAACAAGTGTATTCTCCTATCGTTAGGTGAGGTACTCTATACATGTCAGTGATATACTGTTGATCGATTGCATTCTTCATATCCTTGCTAATTTTCTCTCTAGAATGATATGAGTATTAGAGAGTGAGATGCTGATGTCATCAATTGTAATAGTGGAGTTTTCTATTTCACCTTTTTGTTCTATTAGTTTTTGTTTCAGGTGTTTTGAGGCTCTGTTGTTTGTTCTATGTATGTACACATATCGGATTCTCATATCTTCCTGGTGTATTGGTTCACTTATTATTATCATTAAGTAATGTCCTTCTTTGTCCTAAGTAATTTCCTTTGCACTGAGTCTACTCTGTACTAATATAGTCACTCACAACATTATGTTATTCATGTTTGCATGGTATATCTTTTTCCTTTCAGCTTGGACCTCCTATCCATGTTGTATATGAAGTGAGCTTTTAATAAATAAAATATTATCAGGTCATGTTTTTGTTCCATTTTGCTATTCTTTGTCTTTTCTTTGTGTATTTCAATCATCTACATTTAAGGTAATTATTGATATGATTAAGGTTTAAGTCTGCCATCATTTATTTCTGTGTTTTCCCTCTATTTCTTGTTTCTTTCCTTTTTTTTTTAAACTTCGCATGGGTTGTTGCATTTTTCTTTTTAGGTTTTCATCTTGATTATGTATAATGTTTTGAGTCTGTTTCTCATATTTTTTTAGTGGTTGCTCTGAGAATTACAGTATACACATCACTTATCACAGCCTCTTTGTGCACTTTGCCATTTCAAGTGAAGTTTTGAACTTCCTTTTATATCTTTGAACTATTCCACTTTTAAAATAATTGTCTTAAATATTTACTGTCCATATGTATATATTTAGCAACATATGATATAAATTTTGCTTCAAGCATCAAATATTATTAAAGAAAACAAGAAAATATGAGATTCTATTATATTTAGCTATATTTTATCATTCCATTGTTCTTTTCTCTCTGCAGTTGCAATTCTTCATTTGTTATCTTTTCTTTTCTGTTTAGAGAACTACCTTTAGATTTTTTAAGGTGCATTTACTAGGGAGGGATAAGTAGAGGGGTGACTTATATTGCTCTGTTGCTACAGGGTGAGGCAGAACTCAGCTGGGCCTTGCTGACATGTGGGGAATGGAGCAGCTGAGTGCCAACTAGAACCACTTTCCACCACTTTGTTCTGTCTTGTTAATGCTAGGAGGTTTAGTTCCTCCAAGATCCTCAGTGATACCCATGGTAGAGGACAGTGGGGTGCTTGCCAGCCCTAAAATGCACTGACTTGCTCAGTCTCCTTGGTGCTGGATTGGGGTAGAGTATCAACTCTCTATTGGTTAGTGTTGATACAGTAGTGTGAGAGTGGGAAGAACATGAAGTCAAGGGATGACTAATTCCATCTTGCATCACTTCCTTAAGTCTCCTTGCTGCTGGTTGTGGGTGGAGAATTACCTTGTGGCTGGATACTGCTGAAACCACCATTGTAGCCCTGCCTGGTTCCACAAGTCAGAGGTCGGATGATAAGCTCCCTGCTTAGCTTTGCCCACATCACTGGGTGGGAGTATTAGAAGATATCATATGCTTTCCAGGGACTGGGGTGGGATAGGGTGGAAGATCAATTTCCCATTTGACCCCACTAAATCCACAGTGGTAGGAAGGGCTGTTCTGTTGGTATTTGCCTAGAGTAGCCTGAGCACTGCCAAGAGTTTCCGTTGTTAGGTTACCTTTCTTTCACTCCTATGGCTAGGGAAATAGGCTCTTCTTGGAGCCGTTTAGTTGTCTAAAAAGCTTGTGCCTGCTGGTGATTCTCGATCGCTGGTTTCTCCAGTGCCGGTAGATGTGAGGAAATGAGGAAACACGGAAAACTAATTGCGGTGTAGTTTCTCAAGTCCTGAGTCTAACTTCTTCTTTCCATTTTTCATAGATTTCCTATGTTTGCTTGTCATGTACTGTCCAGTGTGCTTTAGTTGTATGGGAAAGGACATGGGAGGAATGGAGCTACTCCATCTTGGTGGAACTGACAGCTGGTTTGTATTTTTTTAACTGAAATGTTTTATGGTTGTTTTACAAAATAAGTTTTGGCAATTTACATTTCACCAAACACTGTGTGAGAATACTTGTTTCCTAAGGATTCCAATCAGCGGGGGGGGGGGGGGGGTAAGAGCTCTTTTCAACACTTCCAGTATTCCAACATCACTTAATTTTGCAATCGACTGATTTTGAGTGATAGTCATACATTTGTTGCTAAGCTGGACTTGTGATTATGCAAATCACCTACAACTATTCTTCGTTTTCCTTTTGCTTTATTTATATATCTTCTTACTGCATGTATATACTTTTTATTGGGATATTCATCTATCACATCCATTTTACTATTTAAGTTATAAATTTTGTAAATAAAACTTTTAATTAAGTATAATTTAAAAATCTCTTGTTTTAAATGTTCTGCCTTTCTTCCTTTTGCTAAGAAATGTTTTATCTCATGGTACAACATGTTTTCTTATAAGAATTTATATGTCTATATATGTATGTGTGTATATATAGGTCTTTATTCCATGTGGATTTCTTATTGAATGTGATGTGAGAAATAAACCAAACAAAATTTGACCATGATGGATAAGTTATTGTGACAACAGCATTCATTAAATAAGTGATCCTTCTCTCACTGAATTTAAATTCTACATTTGCAATTTAATATATTGGCTAATTTACACATGCATTTCTGTATCCTTTATTTTGTTCATTAACCATTCCTTTGCAATTACATATGAGTTTTAATTTTTCCAGGTGAATCTAGAAAGTATCTTATGTCATGAATAACTTAACAGAGTTATAGAGAGAATTGCTTTGAATTTTATACATTCATTTTGGGTGAACTGCTATACTTTGATGTTATATAATTATGTTCAAGAACAGGAAATGTTTCATTTTCTTCAAATCTTATTTTATATCTTTAAAATAAAAATAATTGCACATCTTTTTTTTTCCTTTAGAAAATCACATCTTTGTTCTTATTAGAATTTCTTAACATGTACTCTTTTTTTTTGCATTGGACAGGAACTGGGAATTGAACACAGGCCTCCGGCATGGCAGGAGAGAACTCTGCCTGCTGAGCCACCATGGCCCACCCAACATATACTCTTTCTTGCTATTATGACTGAAATATATTTCTCCTTTTCTTTGTAGGTGTTTGTTTTATTGATAAATAAGAAATATATCACTGCTTTTTAATACATATATTTGTTTACCATTTAAAAAAATTATCTTCTCAATCTTATTATTTTTCTGTTAGTTTCCTGTACTTCTGCCTTTTTCAATAAGGTTAGCAGAAAATCATACCTGTTTATATGTAAATTAAAACAATATTAATCAAAAGACAACTTATTTATTGCTAATCAGAAAAGAATGCTGCCAATTAAGCTATGCTGTAACACTAAGATGCCATGTAATATAAAACCACCTAACTTTCAAAGTGGTATAAATGTTTAAAATATGTATATGCAAATTGCTGAAAAGTGACATTTTTATGTCTTCTCTCTGGTATTTATAGTGATTATTTTATTTTCAGATCTTATTGAATTTTCAGGATCCTCCATATCTATGCTGAATAACAGAGATGCAATTAGACGTCTATTTTTGGTTCTTGATTTTGATTTATAATCTAGTGTTTTATTGTTACAACAATATAGATGTTTTTGCATATAGCTTTATCTGTTTTTATTTGGGATTTTTCATAATAACTTAAATTTAACAAAACTTGTTTCATAATTTATTATAATCCATTTTTATGAAAATGTGTTTCTTTTATTATTACATTACACCTTGCTTATAACTTTTAACTTCAAATTTTACTATATTACATTTTATTATAATAACATGGATAGCATGGTTAAATAGATTTGTAGTAGAAGAGTTAAATTGTTTAATAGTGCTCCGTTAGTAAATTTCATGTTATAAATATGTTAGCAAAACTGAAGGAGAGAGTGTTAAGGCTAAAATGTGGTGAGGATTTTAACAGAAAAGTTGAGGATATGTTCAACTTTTCATTTTAATTAATCAGCTTGCTTTTCCCTCTTACTTCTTTAACAACAATACAATTCTTTTGACTGAGTCATTGAAGGCTTTCTTTACTTGCTGTGTTTCTCAGGATATAAATACAAGGATTCCACAAAAGTAAAATAGAAGAAACTAGCAGGCAAACCCCTTTATTAAGAGCTATCTCTTCTTTGGCTGAGGATCTGATATAAATGAAGATGTAATGGCCATAGGTGATGGAAACCACAATCATGTGGGAAGAACAGGTAGAAAAAGCTTTTTTCCTTTGTTTTGCAGAGGGTAGTCTTAGAATTGTCAAGCCAATGGTATGTGAACCTCATCTGTAGGTGATTACATCTGCAGTCGGCTAGGAAGCATGCCTGCTGCAATGAATGATGTTTGATTTAATGATGTTTGATTTAACTGGCTGGCAGCTTAAATCAGAGAGCTCTATGTAGCCCAGCCCAAGAGCTCAGCATCCCTTATCTCAGCCCTTGCAGCTCAGCCCAGGCCTTTGGAGTTGCAGAAAGAAATCACTCCAGTGAAAGTTGTTGGAACCCAAAGGCCTGGAGAGATTGCCCTGTGCCTTCCCATGTAAGAAAAAATCTCAGTTGAAAGCTGCCTTTCCTCTGAAGAACTATAGTTTTTAACTAAATAAATCCACTTTTATTAAAAGCCAATACATTTCTGGTGTGTTGCATTCCAGCAGCTCGCAAACTAGAACAGATTTGGTACTGCAGAAGAGGGGTGCTGCTGTGGTTTGCAAATGCCAGATATGTACAGTTTCTTGGATGAATAAGGGAAAGATTTTAGAAGAACTAAGAGAATGATGGAGAAGTCCTGAATCCTGGAGCGCTTGAAGAGACTGTTGGTGTGAATGGAACCACTGCCAATCTGGACAAGGGGGGACACAAAAGGGACAAATTTTAGTTTGCAGAGTGAGAACCATGAAAGCTTGGGTCTGAAACCAAGAAGACTTGGGCCAGGAGATTGGACCCACCCAATACATGGAGAGGGTGAGTTTGCCCTGGAGGCAGAGGATGAGTCTCCCACCTCATTGCAGTGGAAGAGTTGTGCTGCCTCAGGCCTTGGAGAAGGTATAGCATGCTCCGTGGGGACTGGGGAGAGCCTGGCTGCCACCACATGGAGGGGCTGAGTGTGTGTCCCAGAAATAGCAGAGAGCCCAGGTGTGGCCCCAAAGTTTGTAGAGGGTGAAGCCGAGGAAAAAGGTGGTTTCCTCAGTGTTCCCTGAGGTTGATTCAAAAAGAGGCAGGCCTCTGCTTAGGCCCTTGGAAAGAGTGGATCTGCCACTTTCTAAGGCAAAGGATAAATGACTTCAGACTTTGAAATCCAATGGTGTTTGCCCTGCAGGTTTTCAGAACTATTTGGATCCTGTGGCTCCTGTGTTCCTTCTTATTTCTCCCTATGGAAATGAAAACCCGTATCCTGTGACTGTCCCTCCTTTGCATATTGGCATCAGATAACTTGTTTGGAGATTCGTAGGTCCACAGTTGGAAGAGAATTTTTTTGCCACTTTAATTTCATTTATTGTGATGTGTATGGTGGCCAAGTTGACAAGGGGTGGACATATGGTAGTTAGGTTCAGGTGTCAACTTGACCAGCTGAAGGTATCTAGTTCTATTGCCATGGACATGAGCCAATGGCATGTGAACCTCATCTGTTGCTGATTACATCTGAAGTAGGCTAAGAGGCATGCCTGCTGCAACGAATGATGTTTGATTTAATTGGCTGGATGCTTAAATGAGAGATTGCAACATAGCACAGCCCAAGTAGTTCAGCAAACCTAATCTCAGCACTTGCAGCTCAGCCCAGGCCTTTGGAGGTGCAGAAAGGAATTACTCTGGGGAAAGTTGTTGGAACCCAGAGGTCTGAAGAGAAGGCCAGGAGAGATTGCCCTATGCCCTCTCATATAAGAAAGAACCTCAGTTGAAAGTTAGTTGCCTTTCCACTGAAGAACTATATGTTTTTAACTAAATAAATATCCTTTTATTCAAAGCCAACCCATTTCTGGTGCATTGCATTCTGGCAGCTCTGGTAGACTAGAACAGGGACCTATGGAATCTGAGGTCTGGACCAAAGACATCATCTCCAGCCATGAGAGCAGGCCCACACATGTGTGTAGAAAAAGCGAGTCTGCCCAGAGGCTGGGAGAGGACAGGCCTTCAGCTTATTGTTCAGGAAGACTTTTGCCACCCCACTGTTCTGAGAGGGTGGGGTCTTCATCCCAGTGGTCTAGGGGAGCACAGACCCTGAGGACAGAACATTGTTCCAAAAGTGACTCAAAGGCTTTGAAATGTACTGAAGTCTGACAGGCTAGATTTCAGAACTGATAGGACCCATGAGTCCTGTTTTCCTTTCAATTTCTCCCTATGGGAGTGAAAATATCCATTTCACTTCATTGTATATTGTAGCAGACAACTTGTTCTCTATTAACAGTGTTCTCTAGCCCAGGTCCATTGATAGAGAGTTTTTGTGCCCCAGAACAGACCATACTCATGATGCCTTTTTATGAGACTTTGTGCTTAGTATTGTTACTAAAGAAACTTAAGGCTTTTGGGATGCTCTGAAGAAAATGATGTATTTTATATGTGGAAAGTAGATGGATTTGGGGGTTTCAGAGTATGAAGTGTGATTGTTTGAAGCTGTAGAACCCAGAAAAGCTTAATGGTCTTAAATTTGTTTCATTCCTGTATTTGTGAACCCAATTTAGTTAGGACCTTTAGATGAGGTTACTTCAGTTAATGTGTGATCCACCTCAATCAGGATGGATCTTAATACTAGTACTGGAATTCTTTATAAAAGAATGAAATTCAGGAAAAAATATCATATGTAGCAATAAGTTGAGATGAAACCCAGAAGAGAAGAAAGACCATTAGATGCCACCATGTGTCTTGCCACGTGACAAGCTAAATACCAAGGGTCACCAGGAGCCAGTCCCCAAATGCCACAGCTTTGGGAAGAGAGTATCAATTTGGTGATGCTCTGATTGGACACTTTTCCAGCCTCAAAACGCTAAGGTCAAAATTTTCCGCTCTTTAACATGACCCATTTAATGATATTTGCTTTGAGCAATCAAGCAAACTAAAACAATGCCTCATATATTAGAGGCTCTAATAGGAAAATGTAGACAACATGCCTGTTCCAATTGGTATTTTCAGCAGAGTGATGGAAACTATAAAAATAATGAAATGTAAATGTCAGGGGACTTCAGTTCTAGAATAACAGTAACATTTGGAGCTCCATGGACCTACTCCTCAGCAAAACAACCATAAGCAGTGAAAATTACTTTAAAAACAAGCATGTAAAGTCTCTGAAAATTGTCCAAAGAATACAAAGCAAAGGTGAAGAATATTTTTTCAAGAATAGTTACCAAACTTCTGTAAGAGAGTGAGAACCTGTTGCATTTGATCCATGACTTGCTTCATACTTTCTTCCTCCTATATGTTCATGAAGGAATCTTCATGCTAGATGTGACCAAGAAGTTGGGCCCCTTCCTCTCACATCTCTCAGTTAATAGCTATGACATTCTCCAGGAAGCAGAGCCCACCAGTGTGTCTCATACCATCAGCTCTATGTTGAAGAGTCTAAATTCTGTATAGTGCAATAGGTCATGGGCATCCTCCACTTTAGGGCAGAAGCTTTACCCCAGGTGTGGCAGGTTTATCAGAACATGGGGATCATTAGTCACCTTTGCTCTACCTCACTTTTAGGGTAGAGTTTCCAGCTGGGGGAGGAAAGATTGGAGAACCAGGGGTTGCCACCCCAGCCTATCACCCTGGTAATAAAGGAGGGGTCTTAGTCCATTAGAAGAAGGTCACTAAACCTACTCCTTTCCAGAGCAGTTGTTCAGAGATATTGCCTGTGTGGGAAAGCAGATCATAAAGGTAGAAAGCTCTGAATTTTTCCAAAGAACTGATTTCATTTAGAACAGAGTGTGGGAAAGTTCACACCTAAGGAACCTCTTTAAAACAATGGAGATTTTGGTGTAAAACAGTAAGAGGAAACTGGTAATTCCATGAGAGCAAGAAGCCAGACCATAGGCCAGTTAGTTTATTGGAGAATAGGGAAAAGAGGGAACTAAGAAGAACACCCCCAATGGGAAAAAATCCACAACATATCTCAAAACTATCACTTCAAAGGGGCCTGAATTTAATTGGATCAGACTGTGAGGCAATTTATATTCCCATACCAATCTGGAGAACAAGAAAGAAATGAATCAGCAATTAGTAGAACCTGAGAGTTGGTATGAAACTAACAGAGGCCACAGCTTCATAGAGGGCTCCAAGTAATAGTCAAAGAGAGCCTTGATAAAGCCACTCTCTTCCTAGTGTGACTGTGTATACCCAAGGCTGAATCCTCACACTATGGGGGAAATAGACTTTGTTAAAATAGTCCAGACAAGCCACCAAAAATGAAAACAAAACAAAACAGAAAATCTCAAAAAATCCCCAGGGAGGGGAGTGGTTAGTACCAGAGTTTCTACCTGGAAGCAGTATACAAATATCAGGGGAAACAGACTTACATATAAAAATGTTATTACTGATAAAATGTGGCATTGCATAATGATAAGAGGAAAATCATGAGAAATATATAGTAATTATAAACATCTATGCACCTAACAAGAGTGCTCATAATTAAATGAAACTAAATCTGTTAGACTTAAAGACAGAAATAGACAATTCAATAATAATAATTGGAGTTGTTAATGCCCTGCTTTCATTAATCAATAGAACAAGTAGGCAAAAAATCAGTAAGAATATAGAAGACATGAACAGCGTACACTAATAATCCCTTCCAGTCACTAACAGAACATGTCACTCACCAACATCAAAACATATATTCTTCTCAAGTGTAAATGGAATATTCTCCAGAATAAACAATAAAATTAGTCCCAATAAATAGAAAGTATTTTCTCCATTCACAATAGAATTTTTTTTTTTTTTGCATGGACAGGCACCGGGAATCAAACCCAGGTCTCCAGCATGGCAGGAAAGAACTCTGCCTGCTGAGCCATCTTGGCCCACCCTCCATTAATGATAGAATCAAATAGATATAATAATAGAAAGAAACTGGGGAAAGTGCAAGTATGTGGAAACAAAAGGAATAGTTGCAGATAATTAATGGGCCTAAAAATAAAAAAAGAGAGAGATTATAAATAACTTCAGATAAAGGAAAATGAAGACTCACCATCCTAAAACTGATGTGATGCAGCTAAAGTGCTGTAACACTGAATTCCAACAAATTTGACAAATTAGATGAAAAGGGAAATTTCCTAGAAAGATGTAATTTACCAAAATTGACTCAAGAAACACACAGTCTAAATAGAGGTAGAACTTCTATTAGTTAGTAAAAAAAAAAAAAGAAGTTATTAGTAGCAAAATTAAATTAGACACATAACAAAGATATTGAAAAGCCAAAGGTTCCAATGGTGAGTTCTACTAAATAGTTAAATAATAGCTACTACTCATTTTAAACCTATTTAGAAATGTTCACATAATGAATAGGATATTTATATTCTCATTTTATATATTCATGGATAATACCTCTATTTTTTATGTTTTGCAATTTGCTAATTCTCTGGAGGGATTAACGAATAGTAGTGAAGGTGGGTGGCATTATTGCATTGCCAATAATATGAGTTATGAGTAGTTATATACTACTATCCAATATTGACTAAGATTTTAATTTTCATTTAGTATATATTTTTTAGGGTTTGGTATAGTTCCTTTTGGGATCGCCATAATTAGCTTTCTTATCTTACCTATTTGAAGGATAATATGATGCATTATCATAAAATGTCCTTATAATCAGTATCTTTATTTTCCTCTTCTTGTCCTAGTATGTTTTTCTTTTCTGCATTTGATTCCTTGTATTAGGATGTATAGAAAATCCAAGCATATATGTTATGAATAGTTTATATATAATAACTATAATATTTTCAAACAATTTGTGATCTGAAACTATTTGCTTAGACATATAGTATAAATGAATTTTTATACATTTTAAGTTTACAATTGGATATTCAAAAAGTCATGAGAATATTTTGGAGGCCACACTTTTAGAAAATTTTTTTAAAAAAAAAATAATGTTTAAGGTTACCATAGTGAAAATGTATATTAAAATTTTTGATACTTCATGAATATTTGCTAATCCATACTTTTTTCAATTAATTTTCAGAAGTGTTACAACATAGTTACACACAGTATCATTACTACCTTGGTATAATATAATTACACAATTTTGCTGTGTTTTATTAGAACTTGGAATATTTTAGACTTACAAATTTTATGATTTCATCTCACAAGTGTTACAGTATTAGCATTGCAGAAGGTTTTTAGTAATGAGATGCTATATAAAGCTTGTACTTTTTATTTTTAGTTAATTTCCATATGTCTTTCATTTCATTTTCAACCATTTATTTTTAATTTTCGATGCCTTAAATTTCTCATTTAATTCTGGTATTTTCATTCCTACTGATTGTTAACATGAGCTATTTAGAATGATTATTTGCTTATAGCAAAGGTGTATAATTTGTCCATGCACTCTCCTTATTTGTGGGCCAATAAGATCATGTTCTTTGATCCTTTTATTCATGTTAATGAATATGAATGAAACCTACATTAGTTTTATGGGATTTTGGCTGAAAAAAGCCTGGACATAAGGAATTTCAGCCCATTTGTCATTCCTCTGGCAAAAGTTGTTGAGGTTCGTAAGGATATTAAATTCGAAAGTCCCATCCTCAGGCCAATGAGAGAGAATCTATCGCCCATACTGATGGGTCTCAAAGGACAAAGAACTGACTCAGGGGATGTTGGCATCCCAACGCCCTGAGAGAGTCCTTGGAGCTCTTTTGAGTGGGGGCTTGTCTCCCCAGGGGACGTCTCACCCTGGTTTGAGGCCCTTTCAGGTCCTGGACCCGAATTTGGGAGGGAAACAAGAAGTGGGGCACCCCACAACTTTTTGAGTCCCAGGAAAGGGAGTGAGGCTTACAGGCATCCCTGTTCACCTCAGCCCTTGGAAGAGAACCTGATGTGAATTCACGATTTTTGAGAGTAATTTATGGACAGGCTCTCTCAGAACAGTGAGACCCAGCAGCAGGGCTAGGAGGGAAGGAATTTACCCAATCCGTGGTGGATGCAGCAGCAGACTGAAGGATCCCTTGTCACTGGCTATGTGGAGGAAGGAGGAGAGAGGAAGCTGGGGCACCCTTGGCCAGGCTGGCAGCACCCGTGCTCCTCTCCTGGGTTTCCGGCACCAAGATGAAAGGTTTAGGAGGTGAAAGGGTGATAAAGAAGAAAGGTAGACCAGGAAATTTAAAGTGGGTGAATTTATTTCTGCGCTCCTGAGAAGAGCTCACTGAACACAAGATGGAGAGAGGTGAGTCCAGGCATGGGCTTTGGTGTGGGCAGCTTTTAAGGATGGAGGTCAGGTGACATCTGGAAGGGACAGTTCAGTAGTTCCAGAAGTCAGGTTGGGAGGGGCAACACTGCCTCTGCAGCTCCAGTTGCAGTGCCCTTCCAGCATTCCCCTGACCTAACAGTTACTAATTACAGAAGTTCTTTTAGAAAGGGAACACTTGGGCTGTATTAAAAATTGAAAAGATTTTGGTTATAAGTCTATAAAAAAGTTTTATTTCTGTAACATAATCTGGCCTCACTATAATTTAAAATGAAAATACTACTATTATAGTTAAAGGTGAAGATAAAACAGTTAAATTATTCTGCAAAAATTAGAAATGAGATGAAATAATATATTCAATCCTTTACTTATCTCTTTCAAAAATATTTCTGCTTTTCTTTTGAAGTAATGAATTTCCTATTTGTGTCTGTATGCATTTTCAATGTATAATTTTATACATTTGGATAATAAGAGCAAATTAATAAGAAAATTCTTAACAAGCTCTATTTGAACTCCTTAAAAATACTTAGGTGCCTGATATAAATATTTAAATTGGTACTTCTGAAATGAAAAAAAAAAAACTCTAAATGGCTAGTTTCAAAAACTGTAGTGTTGTAACTACTGTAAACAAAGGGGGACACTAGACTGCCTCTGGAATTTTCCTCTTGCCCCCGGAATTTCCCTAAGGCAACAGAAAACTGCCAAAGAGCTGCCTCCAGAAAAAGCAAAACCTTTTCCAATGATCCTGGGAACAACTTTTAATAAAATAAATAGGATAATTAGAAATAGTTAAAAGAAAAGCATAAAAACTCTCAAAATTCCATGGCCCTTACCTAAAACTTTCAAACCTCAAAAGCCTGATATCTTTCTGTCTGTGCAACCAATTAAAAAGCTTTCCTAAATTTAACTTGGGACAAATTGAATGAGTTCAATATATTTCCCACAATTTGATAGTCAATGTACTTTTAAAGTTCTCCATAATTTTAAAATATTGTAAGAAGAATAGAAGGAATTGAATGATGAATTTTTGAATTGAACAAATGCACTTTTATTCTGCTTAGGTACATCTCCTTAAATTTAAATAAGCTTACTAACAAATTTACTAATATAATAAGTACATTTTCAAAACTTCTCTTAAAGTAGCCCAACAGATTACACAAACTGAGCAACATCCTTGATATTAATAACAGTTGTATTAACTATAATAAAATTAAAAATACATCAATGCTTCAAGCATTCTATTTAAGAAATCAATTAATTTTAATAAAAATATAAATGGATTTGTTATAACTTGGATTACCTGAATTTCAAAGAACCTAATTTTTAGTTATTTGGTCATTTGTTACCTAAGTATTTGAAAGAATCTAAACTTGTGAATTTGTTAATATCAATTAGAATATTTCTATTAGTAAATGCTGTCATAAATAGAGAAAAACTGAATTCTTGGCTTAAAAGAGTTTATGCTCTAGTTAGAATATACTTGTACCAGGGCATAGTGTAAAACAGTCACATAATAAAGGAATAGAAATACTGGAAGAATTTTAAGAAGCAGAGAGATAAAAATGACCTAAGAAGTCCTCATAGAGAGGATATGTATGAGACCTTTAAATAAGAAAGTAGCATTTAAACAAATAGAATTCTGAACTTATTTTTAGAAACTGTAACTTAATTTTGTGAATTAACATATTCCTGGCATTGTTTACATTAAATTAGGCATATTCTTGAGAAAAATTTGAGTTTCTTTCTGCATATAAATCCCTTAAATATAAAAAAAAGCTGTTTATATTTTAAACTTGGGGCTTTCCTGATCTCTGAAGGTAATGCTGAACTGGCCTGAAGGATTTTAAATATATTATAAAGTAATCATCTATATTTTCTAAATATAAAGTGAATAGATGCCTAGCTATGTTCTAAACTGAAGCATAAATTTCTTCCCTTCCTCCACTATTTTATAATATTTCTGTCTCTTTCCCTTTCATGAATACTGCTATTGGAAAGAAATATGCAGGCTCAAAAGCTTTGTGAATTTATTATCAAATTTACCTATATAGATAAAAGCTATAAGTGGAAGGGATACAGAAGATAATAGAAAGTTAAAATAATGGATTCTGTTTTATAGTCATTGATGACTACAAGCCTCGAAAAGGCACACCAATTGGCAGAAAGTTGGGGGAAGTAAATTTTATTTGTTATAGTCATTTTTTACTATAAGCTCTGAATTATTGCTGTGTTATAAAGAAAGAGTTTATGAAAATGAATTCTGCCTGTCATAATCAGTGCTAACCAAAATTTAATGTCTGTGTCACATATTTTAAATAAAAGAAATTTCTGTATCAAGCTGGGTATTCATACAATACTATAGTTGAGTTTCTCTGCATTCTATTTACATGGATAGTTAACATGCTCTTAATGTAAAGTATTTCGAAAAACATTTTTTCTTAATCATCCAAGTACTGTGCTAAAATATTTTACATCAGAATGATGTCATTGTTAATGTGTATATTGGCATTATCCTTTATTTCAGAAGATAAGTCTTCTCACTGTTGGGGAAAAACTGTTACAAATAATTTGCTCTTTTACTTCATATAAGTAAGGTGTTAAAATAACTTGACCTATTGCATAAAAAATATTTGGGAAGTATTACAATGGTTAAAAAGGATTTTCTATCTTGTTACCAATTAAATTTAAATAAGTGAAATATTCATACATTTGGACATTGTATAAATTCCTAAAAATTCAACAATATTCTCACTGTCAATGTTATATCCTGATCCTAATCTATATAATATTAAGCAATGGTATGGTGTTGTTAATCATAGTTTTAGTTTTTCTTTAAAAAGCTACAGATCAGAGAAACAGCCAGATTCTCAGTTGCACTGCTTTACTCTAATACATCTAGTGGAGCACAGCAGGGCCTCTGCTATGATTTGTTGACATGAAACAGCTGCCTGGTTTCTGAAGATAGCTTCATTGAGAGATACTTGTAAAGGTTATAGCTTATATTGCAAACTTTGTGATCTTTACATTCTGAGGTGTTCTACTCTTTTTATGGCCCATTAATTCCCTGGAATTTTAAATGTCTGTGTGACACCTAGAACTCAAATTTAGTCCTCTAACTCTGAAAGTTATCATGGGTCCACACTGCAACTAAAAGAAATCAACCCCCAACTAAAGATGTGATGAAGCTGATCTGGCTAAAACCAAGGTAAATCAACATACAAGGTAAAAAATAATACTGTCTGTATTTTAAAGCTTTAACTTTTGCGTCAAATAAAAGAAAAATTTTATTCTGTCTAAAATTTGCACCATCTAATTTAATCTGCCTAGTGAATTAAGCAACCTAATTTGGTTTTATTTAATAGTAAACCTGAAATAAAGAACAAAATCTTAATGTTTTATACAAATTCATGCTTTATATTCTGCATTTCAGAGTATTTGGGGCACAAAATGAAAAAGTGTCTGCAAAGTCCCTGAGATATTGAAAAAGATAAAACTATTAGGAATTCCCCAGATGGACAAGCTTACCATTTTTCTTAAGAAGAGCTCCCAATTTAATAAGCTAAGGCCTCAATTTTAAGGCTTACCCTTATGAAACTTATCTCTGCAATAGTAAACTAAACCTATTTAAAATTAGTTTCTGAGAGCCATCTCCAGAAAATTTGCTCTGTTGTTCAAATGTGGTCTCTCTATAAGCCAAACTCTGAACTCCCCCCCCCCGCCAAAGTGGGACTTCATTTCCAGGAGTGTAAACATGGCACTGGCACTGGCAGTGTGAAATATAACTGACCCTGGCATCACAGAATATAGCTGGCTCTAGCACTGTGAAATATAAGCACCAAAGATGAGTCTGATCCTAACACAGATAATCTGACAAAAAGGGGGAAAAGAAATAGAGTTTCAATGGCTGAGAGAGTTCAAACTGAGTTGAGAGATTATTCTGGAGGTTACTCTCATGCGAATTTCAGCCAGATATTACAAACTGCCACAATATGACAAACCACAACCAACAGTGCTCCTAGGGACCCTAAAAATATCTAGTGCTCTATAAAATTTTAATTATTAAGCTTGTTTTTCAGAAACCTAGAACCTCCAAATTGTTCCAATGTCAAAGAAGCTCTGAAGTCCAAAGATGCTGAGCTCTCCAAGAATAACAACTACTTTCATCATTCATCACTTTGCCTTTCTCTCAAATTTTCTTTCATTCTTCTCCACCCCTTTACAAACTATTCTGCTCTCCCATTGGACCCTTAATTATCCTTCTATTAATTTTCCTCCTAGCCCCTGCCTCTTACAATTTCTGACTAAGTTTATTCACAGGTCAATAGCAGCTGTGACCAACCAGCAAAATTCTGAAAACATACTCCTGCTAAAATAGAAATTTGAAAATCTACTTCTGTCACAGCAAAGACATTGCTATCAACCTGTTCCAACAGAAAATGCCCAGACTCAATTAATGATGCCCCTGCTCAGCTTGGAGAAATTTCTCCCTCATTAACTTCACTCAAACTCAGCCAGAAGTAGCTAAAGAAAGAACACAACATCCCTGCTCCTTCCAAAAACTGCTTTGAGATGAACTAGAGCAAACCCCCAAAACCTAACTCTAGCTCGTCAATTTAATTAAAATAAAAAGGCAGGAATGTCAGGTCTCAGAAAAAGAGCTTTACATATAAAATGGACTCTGTGACTCAGGGGCCCTTCAGCATCTTGACCCCAGACATGCTGGCAATAACAGAGCAGCATGTCAGAACCCCAGCAATCAATCAAATCATAAGTTAACAACCCCCCTAACAAGACCTAGTATGCACCCTCCCATCCCAGTGTCACTTTCCCTTTAACATACAACTTCCAGAACAAAGAGCCAGAGCTATTTTCTCTTTCTTTTTGCTGGCTTCCCAGGTGGGAACCATTTTAAGGCTTCCACCTGCTTTCTCCTTGCTTTACCCCCTTAAAAAATCTGTTAAGCTTTGACTCACTGTCCTGTGTTGGATTCTTAATGACTCCATGCCTAACAGTCTGAACTATACCTCCCTGGAAAATCTCTATTCTTTGAACATTATTAACTATTTGATTTGACTGTGTGTGTGTCAGGGGCGTGCTTTCTCCAGGACATTACTGAAAACAATAGTAATCAGCTACTGTAACCAAGAAATCAAGGTTTAAGGCATGGTTTTGATTACTGAATCATTATACACATATTCATTTTTGCTTTTTGGCATATTGGAATAGACAGAGGAGAATACCTGAATGCCCTAAACTATAATTAAGCTGTATGGATATCTGAAATGATTGTAAAAGCACTTATTTTGTGGCTTTGTGACTGCAAGAGCTGTTACTCCCTTATCTGGTCATTTTCTTCTAGAGTAAAGGCCTTAATGCTAATGAAGTCAGTCATTAATTAGCCTCAGCTCTTTATATTTGTAAATCATATCCCCCAGGCTCTCCTATTGAAAAATAACTTGTCTCCCTTTCTTTTGGCTCATGCCTTTAGTACTGAAGTGATAGCTCTGCTTCCCCTCCTTTCAACTTATATTCTCTTGTTGAAGTGACAATAATACTTATCTCCTTTTCTACTTTGAATTTACTATCCAAAATGGCCTCTTCTCCCCTAGCTAAAATCCTTAAAGACCCTGAATGCTGTAAACTTGGGGAGCCAGATTTTGGGCAGTGAGGCCATCTGCTCTCCTACTACATGTATAGTAATAAACTCTTTCTCTCTTTGAAACCCTGATGTCTCAGGAATTGGTTATTGAGCACGTCAAGCAGAAGAATCCACAGTCTTTGTCTGGTAACACTACCAACATCACAGCTCACTAAAACTCTTATTTCAACCATACAAACAAGAGCTCAGCCAAATATTTTTAAGAAAATCCCAAAGAACCAGACAACTATAAGGAACTTTCATAAACTGCAGCATATTCATGAGTATCTAGAGTGGAAAACACAGGAAGGACTGTGTGCAAGCCCAGGAGAGACCTGCTTAAGGAGACTTCAAGACTCTCAGAGTTCTGACTGACAGGAGGTGACATGCCAGTAGAAAGTGAAATCTAAGCCTTTTTGTAAAGTGCCTGGAGTTTAAAAGAATGACTTTTCACTCAGAGCAGTTTTGTAGAAGATTATAGGCAGCACCTTTAAGAAAATATCATGTATCATTGGATAACTCCACCCCTATTGTGCTGTCTTGAAAGGAAGTATGCCCCCTAGAAAAGCCATATTTTAATCAAAATACCATTTCATAAAGGTAGAATAATCCCTATTCAATATTGTATGTTTGAAACTGTAATCAGATCATCTCCCTGAATGATGTGATTTAGTCAAGATTGGTTATTAAACTGGATTAGGTGATGACATGTCTCAACCCATTTGGGTGGGTCTTGATTGGTTTATTGAAGTCGTATAAAAAGGAAACATTTTGGAGAATGGAGATTCAGAGAAAACAGCACCATGAAGCAGAGAATCCATGAGCCAGTGACCTTTGGAGATAAAGGAGGAAAACACCTCCCAGGGAGCTTCACGAAACCAGAAGCCAGGAGAGAAAGCTAGCAGATGATGCTGTGTTCACCATGTGCCCTTCCAGCTGAGATAGAAACTCTGACTTGTTCCCCAGGTGCCCTTCCACTTGAGAAGAAACCGTGAACTTCATTGACCTTCTTGAACCAAGATATCTTTCCCTGGGTGCCTTTGATTGGACATTTCTATAGACTTGTTTTCATTGGGATATTTTTTCAGCCTTAGAACTATAAACTAGCAACTTATTAAATTCCCCTTTTTAAAAGCTGTTCTGTTTCTGGTATATTGCATTCTGGCAGTTAGCAAATTAGAACACCTATATTTTTCAAAAGGACTTTGCAGATTCACAATGCACAGAATTCAGAACCAACTGCAATAGTTCAGTGAGGTTACTAAACAAACAGGAAGCAAGAGAAATAATGATAGCAACAAGTCTGGGGGGACAACTGATATAGAGTTAGTGACACTATATTAACTAAATGCCCATTTTCAACAAAAATTTGATATAAAGTAACTGGCTATTAAATATTTACCTGCACATAATTTCTCTCTACCTATAAGCATTGAAAGATCTGGACTTCACAGAGCACCACAGTGCTTTTGTTATACCTACATCAATAGATGGGAAGCAAGTATCCAAAGGTATATGGAATCTCCAGGGCAACTAATTGTTAGGCCTGAAGAACAAGACCGCTTCACCTCAGGATATAACCTATCCCTGGCAAGCATTTCAACTAGCCTCTCTCAGCCCAAACCACACCAGCCGGCATCTCCTTCCCTGTCCATCAACGCCTTCATACTCCATCAGCAGCCCTCTTGTGATAACCTCCCATTACTCAGCCTCCACTCACTGTTAAACACATTCTTGTGTAAGCTTCCCTTACACACTGTCTACCCTCCAGTATTTACAACACTGCTGCCTAAGGCAGTATTTGAATTTTAAACTTTACCAATGGAAAGCTGCCAACTCCTAACTTAGCCCCCTATTTCTGAAAACTAGCCAATAGAGACCTGTCTGAACCCTGATCCCCTAAGCCTTAAAAACCCTAACCCTAAGCCTTAAAAACCCTATCCCACACCACCTCAGGGTAGCCATTTCTCTCTCACTCCTAAAATGCTGACCAGGAGTCTTTGTTTCTCCCTGAAATAAAGCCTTTGCCTGAACTATTTTGTTCCCTGCCTCATTCCTGGTGAGTTTTCTGAGTATGCTCTCACTAATGAAACTATGAAAATCCTTATGAAGCAAAGATAGAAACAAATCAGAAATCTGGAGTAGCTAGAAAATTCATATCTATGAAGCCTGAGACTCCAGTATATGCCCCAAATCTAACTGAAATCATTAACAAATTTAGCCAAACATTTTTAAGTTGTGAAAGTTTTAAATCTTTTTACTGAGACATCAAATGCAAATAGCATAAAGATGGTTTATAAATGTATACTCATAGACAGAATTTTCACCTATTTTTTGATTATATGTAACCCTGTTTCTTCAAACTCTTTCAGAAGAACATATTTTTAGTATGGGGAAAAGATAATCAAAACAGAATTTTAAGGAATATGGAATAAAAGTATACATATGGTAAATGATTTTGTATACATGTGCAATTTGTGTGGATGAAGAAGACACTGATGAAAGAAATGGATGATTCCTAAGCAAAGTTTTATTCCTATAAATGTAGCGCTTCTTACTAATAATTGCTTGGAGGAAAAGTTCTATATTACGCTGTGGTTGAGCACACACGCTTACTCCACACCTTCCTACCTCACATAGGAATCATGAGGGATTCTTTTAGAAGAATGAATCCATAAAAACACTAAAAGGCAATTTAGTTTTCATCAATACTCCAAATATTTTGAGAAATATCCTAAATATGAAAAACCTATGGTTTTGAAAATCCAGAAAAATCAAAAGAGGAAATTAGATATCAGGACATCCAAGGCAAACCAGATTCTCTCCAAAAGCATTTCAGATAAGCTCCAGACTCTATGAATAATAATAAGTTTAATTATTTAAGGGTGTTTCCTGCTGATGGTATTGAGGCCTGATAGGAAAATCAAAGCCTTACTTAAAGTATCCTCAGAAGTTGGCCCAAAAAAAGCATTAAAAAAGATAATTTATAATGTTATATGGTGCAATTCACAATGAAGAGATAACATCTATGAAACAAATAACATAATGTCCATGTTCATAAAGGAAAAACCATAGAAACTATAAAGAGAAATAGAAACATCTAATGGGTGGAAGCCTTCACTTGACTTAAGAGCTCATTTTAATGGCCTTGTTTAATGTACTGAGAGAAATAATTTTTCAGAATTGATTGATTACAACTGCTTTTTTTTAGCTTTTGATTGGTGTCTAGGTGGAGAGTTCTTCAGTGATTGTATGTGAGTAAATTATTGCATTTTTATTAGATACCATTCAAATCCATACATGTGATTTCAAAACAGCCATGCTTAGAAAATTTCAGGACATGTAAATACGTATGAAAAAAACAGTGAACCAAATGAGGTTAAAATTAGATGAATGGAGAACAAATCCTAAAGGAAAAGTAAGCTGAATGTAGAAGTGAATGAAGAGAGGTAAAGTGGAAATATTGTGTTACACATAGCTTTCATTTAATTTTCTGGTTATTAATTTAAAATGAATAAAATTTATTTGAGAATCATCTTTTGACTGCATTTTTAAAGGAGTTTTTAACCTGTTGATTCCTTAAGGCATAAATGAAAGGATTTAGCATTGGGGCAACAGAGGTATTGAGCACTGCTATACCTTTGGTAAAAGCCACCCCTTCTTTTGCTGAAGTTTTAACATACATGAAAATGCAGCTTCCATAAGAAATAGAGACAACAATGATGTGTGAGGAACAAGTGGAAAAGGCTTTTTTCCTTTGCTCTGTAGAGGGGATTTTAAGAATTGTTCTAAGGATGAATGCATAGGAAAGAATCACTAATGTTAAGGTTGACAAGAGAGTGAATACTGCCAGGAAAAAACCCATGAGTTCTAGGAATGCTGTGTCTGTGCAGGAGATCAGCAGCATAGGAGAAGAGTCACAGGTGAAGTGGTCGATGATGTTGGAGTCACAGAAATCCACTTGGAGACCCATGATCACAGGTGGAAAGATAATGAAAAATCCAGCCAGCCAAGAGCTAATTACAAGGCGGATGCACATTTTGCTGTTACTATTGTTGTGCAATGTAGGGGCTTGCAGATAGCCACATAACAATCATAAGACATAGCAGTCAACAGGAAAAATTCTGTTGAACCAAGGAGGATGGAAAAAAACACCTGGGCCACCCAAGAATGATAAGAAATGCTCATTTTCCCTGTTACAATGCTGACCAGAAATCTAGGAATGCTAACTGTTGTGAATGAGATTTCTAGGAAAGAGAAATTCCAAAGGAAGAAGTACATGGGAGTTTTGAGTTGGGAATCTATCAGAGTGAGGGTGATGATTGTCAAGTTTCCAATTATACTCAGTATATATGTGATAAACAGAAATAGAAAAATCAAAACATTGAGTTTTGGATTCTCTGTTAATCCCAGAAGGATGAACTCTTTCACAGATGTATGTTTTTCATTTCTAATCATTGACTGCTGACAAATCTATAAATAAAGACAAAAACATTAATTCATTGACATGAGTGTTATTTTTTTCACATCAGCTGGTTAAAAAAACACAAAAGACCTATATTGAGTCAATACATTAACCACTGAGCTTCACTGAATGCTGAACATATGTGTGAATAAGAATGAAGCAAATCTATGCTGTTATCTGGTTTATAGGTCACTGGTTATGTAATTTATTGCATGAGTCAGCTGATATGACTAAAAAACACATGAATATATAAAAATTTAAAAAAATGAAACTCATCAAATGGATTTAAGTTCTTCTAAATATTTAGTCATGAATGAACAAATTGTGGTAAACTATAAAGTATAATGAACTGTTTTTATTATTGCTAAGCCACTATACTAATGACCATGTCTCTAACGACTTCATGAAAAAAGAAAAATTTTGAAGTTTGTTTTGTTAGAAAATGCTTTTTAATTTTTTTATCAACAGGATTAATGAAAGTCTTGCCTATAATAATGATTAATTTTTAAGTAAGACTCTAGGCCACCATACTTTATATATATAAGTAATTATAAACCGATTTAGAAATCAAATATTTTACCTTTTGAATTTAACAATAGCTCACCTTATTTTTAGAAGAGATTCTGATTGTCAGAGTTAAGTCATCTGACTAAGTTATGAAATCTATAGAAAATGCAAAAATTAAATACATTGTGAAATGGAGAATATACATATAATGCTATGTGGAAGCAGTTTGTTAAATCCAAAGGCTTTGTTGCTTTACTTTAACTTTTACTTTAACTGGCTTCATTTCTGGAGAATTTATAGACTTCCCAACTTGCTTTTCCTTTGATTTTATTACCCACTGATCCTCTTATATAGTGTGTAGGTGGGATTTTGAAAAATTTTTCTGTTAGTGAGATTGTAATATTGTGGAAATAAATCTAATAGAAAACTATATTCCTAAAACAGGGGCAGGCCCAGATAGAAAGGCTACAGTTGCTGGGCAAAGGTATATACAGGGTACAATTCAAGAATCCAAGAGATCCTGCAACTTGTGATTCGAGAAAGAGCTGGTAACATGGTGAGAAATGTGTGTCCCAATCAATAGTAACACTTGTGCATAGACTTAATCAGCAGTCAATCCATGTAAAATGAATGCCTGAAACTCAGCTAGTGTTGCAGAGTCTTTCATTGACTAGCAGGGACTTTGGTATAAAGTTAGCATTTTTTACTTTGTTCAGAAATAAAGCTAGCGGCTTTAGGAATGGGAGGGGATTGATGTAAACAGACCCTTATCATAGGTTGACAACTGATTAAGCAGGAATTCAGGACCAGAGCTCA